>NC_041381.1:712300632-712353029 GCF_002162155.2 Triticum dicoccoides
ACGGGGACGACAGGGACGACGGAGACGGGGACGGCCGGGGCGGCGACGTCGACGGGGGCGGCGACGAGGGGCGGGGACGGCTGAGGTCGATGACGAGGGGCGGGGGTGGCGATGTCGACGGGGACGGCGTCGATCGGGGCAGGGCGGCGCGACGGAGAGAGGAAACAGAGGGAAGAAACAGAGGAAAACTGAATTTTTTGAAGTGTTGTATATATATAGGATGGATCTTTAGTATCGGTTGGAGCCACCAACCGGTACTAAAGGTCTGTTTTGACCAGGCCAAGCGGCGGGAAGCGCACCCCCTTTAGTACCAGGTGGTGGCTCCAACCGGTACTAAAGACCCCCCCCCCCTTTAGTACCAGTTGGTGCCACGACCCGGTACTAAAGGGGTGCGCTGGCGCAGTGCGGTGCGGCAAGTTTAGTCCCACCTCGCTAGTCGAAGGGCTACCGCACTGGTTTATAAGCCCAGTGCGGTAGCTCTCTCGAGCTCCTCTCCTAAGCAGGCCTACTAGGCCTACCAATTCATTGCTGCCATGTGGGCCTACTGGGCCTTTGCGGGCCTGCATCCTGGCCCAACAAAAGGTTGAGTTTCTAGTCGTATGCAGGCTGCTTTGGCCCAGTAGGCGGGCTTTTTTATTTTCTTAATTTTTTTGCTTTTTTGTTTTATTTATTTTTGAGTTATTTTTTGCTGTATTTAGAGTTTCTTTGTGAATATTTTTGCTTTAGGTACAAAAATTTATAAACTTTGATCTGTTAGTGCCGGTAGTTTTCAAATTTGAATAGTTTAAATTTTGAATTATTTGAAATTTGTGTGAACCACTAGTTTGTGAATAACTTAACTTTGAAAAAAGATTTTTTTAGTGATTCTTTTTTTCTTATGTTTAATATTAGTGTGTTTTATCATTATATTCAATTTGGTAATGCTTAGGTTATTTAAAAAATGAAATTCCTTTGTAACATTTCAGTTTTCGTCGGAAACCCTGATACTTCGAAAAAGATTGTCCATTTTGTACACGAAGTGTATCCAGTTTTTGTCGTAACCCTCTCTACTTTTTTGCATATGCTATTTGTATGAAATTATGATACCATGCCAACTTTCAACCTTTTCTGAGTTCATTTCAAATGCTTTTCAATTTCAGGGTCATTTAGCTGGAAAAAAAATCAGTAAATGCATGAAAAGAATTTGTTTGCACATAAAATTTCTTCGCGTTTCAAATGCCAAAACACATAATTAACTAACTATTACAGACATTCCCTCCTGGGTGTGAAACAGAGAAGAAAGTGATGATAGTGAAGCCGATCACATCCCAGATCTTTGGGTGTGAAACTTTTTCTTCTCGTGTGTCCCTTTGTGCCGTAGCCATGGAAAATCTTCATCATTTAACTGGATGCTCGGGTCAATATTCACTGTGAGTGGAGCAATTTCATCAAACTTTTCATAATCTTCTGACATGTCTGTCTTGTCATCCACTCCCACGATGTTTCTTTTTCCTGAAAGAACTATGTGGCACTTTGGCTCGTTGTATGATCCATTCGCTTCCTTATCTTTTCTTTTTCTCGGCCTGGTAGACATGTCTTTCACATAAAAAACCTGTGCCACATCATTGGCTAGGACGAATGGTTCGTCTGCATACGCAAGATTGTTGAGATCCACTGTTGTCATTCCGTACTGCGGGTCTTCCGTTACCCCGCCTCGTGTCATATTGACCCATTTGCACCAAAACAAAGGGACCTTCAAATCACCTGATCCATAGTTAAGTTCCCATATGTCCTCTATGTAACCATAATATGTTTCCTTTCCCGTGTTGGTTGTTGCATCGAAGCGGACACCACTGTTTTGGTTGGTGCTCTTCTTATCTTGGGCGATCGTGTAAAATGTATTCCCATTTATCTGGTACCCTTTGAAAGTCATTATATTCGAAGATGGTAACTGGGACAGTGAGTACAGGTTATTTTGAATATCACCATCATTCAGGGCACGTTTCTGCAACCAACCGGCGAAAGTCCTCGTTTGTTCACGTGTAATCCAGTCGTCAGAATTCTCCGGGTGTTTGGACTGTAGAAAATTCTTGTGTTCCTCCATATACGGAGCCACCAAGGCGGAATTCTGTAGAACTATGTATTGTGCTTCAGTGAGAGAATGGCCGTCCATACATATTATTTGATGCCCTCCTAGTGTGCCTTTTCCTTCCAGTCTGCCCTTATGCCGCGATTCAAGAACACCAATCGGCTTAAGGTCAGGAATAAAGTCAATACAAAACTCAATGACCTTCTCGTTTTCATGGCCCTTCGAGATGCTTCCTTCTGGCCTAGCACGGTTATGAACATATTTCTTCAAGAATCCCATGAACCTTTCAAAGGGGAACATATTGTGTAGAAATACAGGACCCAAAACGTTAATCTCTTCGCAAAGGTGAACTAGGACGTGCGTCATGATGTTGAAGAAGGATGGTGGGAACACCAACTCGAAACTGATAAGACATTGCACCAAATCATTCTGTAACCTTGGTATGATTTCTGGATTGATTACCTTCTGAGAGATTGCATTGAGGAATGCACATAGCTTCACAATGGCCAATCGAACGTTTTCCGGTAGAAGCCCCCTCAATGCAACCGGAAGGAGTTGCGTCATAATCACATGGCAGTCATGAGACTTTAGGTTCTGGAACTTTTTCTCTGCCATATTTATTATTCCCTTTATATTCGACGAGAAGCCAGACGGTACCTTCATGCTGAGCAGGCATTCGAAGAAGATTTCCTTCTCTTCTTTGGTAAGAGCGTAGCTGGCCTGACCCTGATGTATGTCGTCTTTTCCGTGCATATGTTGCTGGTCCTCCCGTGCCTCTGGTGTATCTTTTGTCTTCCCATACACGCCCAAAAAGCCAAGCAGGGTCACGCAAAGATTCTTCGTCTCATGCATCACGTTGATTGCGGAGCGGACCTCTAGGTCTTTCCAATATGGCAGCTCCCAAAATATAGATTTCTTCTTCCACATGGGTGCGCGTCCGTCAGCGTCCTTTGGAACAGGTTGTCCGCCAGGACCCTTTCCAAAGATTACCTTCAAATCCTTGACCATATCATGTACATCATCACCAGTACGGTGGCGAGGCTTCGTCCGGTGATCCGCCTCACCTTTGAAATGCTTGCCTTTCTTTCTTACGGGATGCCTGCTCGGAAGAAATCGACGATGTCCCAGGTACACATTCTTCTTACAACTATTCAAATATATACTGTCGGTATCATCCAAACAGTGCGTGCATCCGCGGTATCCCTTGTTTGTATGTCCTGAAAGGTTACTGAGAGCAGGCCAATCATTAATGGTCACGAACAATAACACCTTTAGGTCAAATTCTTCCCCCATGTGCTCATCCCACGCACGTACAACTGTTCCATTCCACAGTTGTAAGAGTTCTTCAACTAATGGCCTTAGGTACACATCAATGTCGTTGCCGGGTTGCTTAGGGCCTTGGATGAGCACTGGCATCATAATGAACTTCCGCTTCATGCACAACCAAGGAGGAAGGTTATACAAACATAGAGTCACAGGCCACGTGCTATGGTTGCTGCTCTGCTCCCCAAAAGGATTAATGCCATCTGCGCTTAGACCAAACCATACGTTCCTTGGGTCACCTGCAAACTCCTCCCAGTACTTTCTCTCGATTTTTCTCCACTGCGAACCGTCAGCGGGTACTCTCAACTTTCCATCTTTCTTACGGTCTTCTGCGTGCCACCGCATCGCCTTCGCATGCTCTTTGTTTTGGAACAAACGTTTCAACCGTGGTATTATAGGAGCATACCACATCACCTTGGCAGGAATCTTCTTACTGGGGTGCTCACCTTCGACATCACCAGGGTCATCGCGACTGATCTTATAACACAATGCACCGCATACCGGGCAAGCATTCAAATCCTCGTACTCACCGCGGTAGAGGATGCAATCATTAGGGCATGCATGTATCTTTTGCACCTCTAACCCTAGAGGGCAGACAGCCTTCTTTGCTTCATACGTACTCTCGGGCAATTCGTTGTCCTTTGGAAGCATATTCTTTATCATTACCAACAACTTTCCAAATCCCTTGTCAGATACACCATTCTCTGCCTTCCATTGCAGCAATTCAAGTGTGGTGACCAACTTTTTTTTGTCAGCTTCGCAATTCGGGTACAACAATTTCTTGTGATCCTCTAACATGCACTGCAACTTCGTCCTCTCCAGATCACTTGCACAGTTTCTCTTTGCATCGGCAATGGCCCGACCTAGATCATCAGTGGGCTCATCTGATGCCTCTTCTTCAACTTCTTGCTACATTGCCGGCTCAGCTTCTTCCCCCATTGTTGTATCATTGTATTCAGGGAACCCATGGCCAGGATAGCCGTCGTCGTCCTCTTCTTCTTCATTGTCTTCCATTATAACCCCTATTTCTCCGTGCTTGGTCCAAACATTACAGTGGGGCATGAAACCGGACTCAAATAGGTGGACGTGAATGGTTCTTGACGTAGAGTAACTATGACCATTCTTACAGCCAGCACATGGACAAGGCATAAAACCATCCGCCTGCTTGTTTGCCTCAGCGGTAAGCAGAAAAGTATGCACACCATTAATGAACTCGGGAGAGCATCTGTCATCATATATCCATTGTCGGCTCATCTTCATTACACAACACCGAATAGACCAAATTAATACAAGTTCATACATAAAGTTCATATACAACACTTAATTAAATGCAACATACAAATTACTCTCTAGCTAAAGAATTTAAATGCAACAACAAATGTGATGAAGATCGCAATTAAGGTAACAATTGATCCAACATCATAATGATACCAAGCCACACTATCAATGGCATATTTTCTAATCTTTCTAATCTTCAACCTCATTCGACGACATCGGCAACATGCAACTCCAATTCCATCTTCTCCACCTCAATTCTTTTCAATTTTTCTTTCAAATACTCATTTTCTCTTTCAACTAAATTTAACCTCTCGACAATAGGGTTGGTTGGAATTTCCGGTTCACATACCTCCTAGATAAAAATATCTATGTCAACTTGATGGGCATAATTGGTCATAAACAAGAAATGCAACAACTAGTTTTAAATGAGAATATACCACATCCGAATCATAACAAGGACGAGGGCCGACGGGGACGGATATCAAAACCATGGCACTATGTATAACAAACAACGTCTGGGTAAGATAATTATACGAGTAACTATATATCTAAATCACACAAACATCAATTTGGTAATGTAAAACATTCATGAACAAGAGCCTCACCACAAGGTGGTGCGGGCGACGGGACGGTGCAGGCGATCGACGGTGGTTACGACGGAGATTTAGCAGGCACTAAGTAAACCACACCTACATATGCAAACTAAGTGTTATTTTTGACCTCAAATTGCATATAAATCAAATACTAGCAAATATAATTCCTCCCAAATTAATCACTATACAAAGCATTGCAAGAGCTAATCTAGCAATGAGAGTTGAAAGGACAAAGTTGCTAACCTTTGTGATCATTTGAATGGATGGGGGCCTTCAAATCTTGACAAATTTTGGGCAAAATTTGTGAGGAGCTCGAGGAAGAGAGGGGAAGAACAGAGGAAGTGAGGGGAAAGGGGAAGAACAGAGTGGCTCGGGTGGACGAAGGGTTTATGTAGGTCGACCTTTAGTACCGGTTCGTGCCACGAACCGGTACTAAAGGTGCTAGAGGGGCCCCAGACTGACAACACCCTGCCAACACTCTCTTTAGTACCGGTTCGTGGCACGAACCGGTACTAAAGGTTTGCCATGAACCGGTACTAATGAGAACGGCTGGCTAGCCGTTGGAACCGGCACTATTGGAAACATTAGTGCCGGCTCAAAATCAAACCGGCACTAATGTGTCTCATATTAGGTCCGTTTTCTACTAGTGGAAGATATAGGAGGCTGAGCTTGGAAGACAAGAAGGAAACAAAAAGATGGTTAGAAGAGTAGAAGAAGCAAGATGGTAGAAGAGTATAAGAAGCAAACATGAGTGCCAAGTTAAAAAAGTTTGAGGATAGAAGAGTAGAAGAAACAACGGAAGTGACTGGATCCGGACAAGTGGCAAGAAACCTTAGAATTAGAAGAAAGAAAATATTGACGGGCTATATGAGCTTGGAAGACACCAAGGAAAAATATGGTACATGAGTAGAAGAAGCAATCATTAGTGCCAAGTAAAGTCTAAGGATAGTTGTTGGAATAGCTCTAGTCTCTTAGAGAAAGTTAAGAATAGTTGTGATAATAGTTGTAATAACATGGTAAGGAGTAGTATTTTGTTAGAGGTAGTTTAGAAAGAGGTGGAATTTAAGATCTGTTCAATATGTCTTGCTAGTGTGGTGGATGAAAATACTAAGTCCGTAATCCTGTTTATCTCTGGTTTCATTCCAGTAATGGAATTGGGAGCTATGCTCCGTAATTCAAAAAATGAAGTGATGGTATCTTTTCATAGTTGAACTTTTATAATGCCTTCCGTTCAATTTGTGTCGTCTCATAAAAGCCATCTAGGAGCATCCAAGATACTTCAAATGAGAAGCCGTTCCTATTACCGAGGTGTGCCAAATTTGCTGATCAACTTAGACTAGCCATAAAAGTAGTAACGTAGGTAGTAACATAAAACTCAATGCAATGCCAACAAGATATCTTGAGTACATGGCATGTCAACGAATGAGGAAGAGAATCTTGTGATAACTAGCTATGTTACCATATAACATCACAAACTCCAAAACAAGATTAGTATACAACCTAATAAATGGAACTTTGCATGATACTAGCCATTAGTTACTACCCACTATGAAGGTGGTAACATAGACTAGAAACATAGGCATGACACTAGTCTATGTCACTCCCCACAATAACTAGTCTTAATGATATGGGCCTTCGTCTATTGGTCTGGGCTTGGTCAACGGATGCCGAACTGCTCTACACCAATGATAATAGCTTCGGTTGCAGAATATGGAAAGTTACCTATTTGACAGAAGAAATTATGTGTTTGGCTATTTTGTAGAAAGTGATGTATTCTCCAAAAAATGATGTATTTTGTAGAAAATGGAAAGTTAACCCGGTAAATTTTTTATTAATTTTTTGTTTACACACGTACAAAAAAAGTATGTGCAAATCTAAAAGAAAATAAAACATAAAAAGTCAAATAAAGTTACATGTCCAATCAGAAAAATTTACATAAGCATTCCGTTTAATCCTAAATATTATCCATCTAAGATCCTCTTTGAAGAAAGCCCTTGCTATGAAAAGACTTGGTCTCTTATATTGTTACATATGTCAACATTTCTGGTTTGCCCAATAACCCATGCACCAAGCCTGATGATTTCTATGAAAAAACGTTCTTGAGTTTGCAGAATGTCTTTTAGTTTACATTCCTGTTTCCACATATAAGTTCCCGATCCCAAAAATTACATTTTTTTTTCATCCTTTCTAGCTGTTATCACCCCTACAACAATAGAATACTTATCATATACATACATAATGCATATTTGATCATCTATTAGACACATAGGAACATCTCAGGCACTAGCACTTGATGGCCTTTTGTCAAATACAGAAAATCCAAATCATCACATCGCATCAATCCATGTCGCCTCTCCTCCTTGCCTCCATGGCCAGCCAGGAGACCCTTCACCGCACCACCAGTAAGCTCGACGGTAGCTAGCAATCTCAAGGTTATTCAAGGAGGTGTTGCCCCTTTCTTCCACTACTTTCTTTGGCTAGAAGAGCATCAGCGCGAAGAAGAGACCTAGGACGCCGGGGATTTGACCTAACATGGTGTTCTCCAGGTAGTACAAGTTAATGACAAGTACTCGCTCCGTTTCAAAATATAAGATGTTTTAGCTTTGTGAAGTGAGTGTATCTAGACTCTTTTGATCTTTAGGTTCACTCTGAACTATAAACTAAAGATATCTAGATACATTTGCTTCACAAAGCTAAAACATCTTATATTTTGAAACGGAGGGAGTAGGTGTTGAAGGGGACGGCCAGAATTGGGAGTGTAGGAAAGGAGCATGTCGTTTCGTGTAGGATGCGGTTGTGTCCAAGCCTGCTTCAAGAATTGAAGTGTTCGTGGGGAGGCGTGACGAAAGGGATCCAACGTTATGTTATTTGATTAACACGTGTGGAGTTAAATAAAGAATGATTAGTTTAAGGTTGAAGTAGTTTCTCCTAGTTGGTTTATGAGGCGTATGAATTCAGCCGACGGTTCAGATTAAACGACAAAGATTAGTCCCATAGATCCAACAAGACATAATCATTAGAAGAAACTGTAATAAAACTAATAGTATCAGGATAGGCCTAGGCCCATCAATTGCCAAAGCAACGCACAAAATCCCGACGCAACTATCTCCTGCGAGCACACTGCCGCCTCCACACCCACCAGCTACCACGCCGCCGCCTCCACATCCAGTCATCCACCAGCCACCACGCCCCCACCTCCATCTAGCCCACGGCGACCGCCCATTCCACTGCCGAGCACTCTGCCGCCAGCTTGACAGTGTTCGTTACCTCACCAACATCGGACGCCTCATCTTTGGAAGGTTGTGTCACTCTGCAGAACCCCCTACTGTAAACCTAGCCTCCTTTGACGGCAGCCCAGACTATGCCCTGTTCGATTTATGGTTTCACTTACAGGTACATGAGTGGTACTACTAATTCTAATTTCCTAGACGACATGAGCACCTAATTAGATGAGCCCTTACGCAGCAGGAGACCCAGGAAAGCATTCGTGATGGAGATTGGTCGTGCAACATGATGCTCTGGCTATGCTTTGAATTTCCTGCATATTTACCTTACTAACAAGCATCACTGAATGGAAATTAGAATCATCAAATTATGTTAGTTATGAAGCATGTTGATGTTTGAACAATTTACCAATGTCGGTGACACAACTAGTACACATGAAAAGCCCAACAACCATTGGTGTATGTAGATGATATGACCTTCAACCTTTTTAGTCTTTGTTCCATTTACTGAAGTGTTGTATCACTTAATTCTGCGAATCATTTATCAACCACACCCAGGTATCCATTTTAATTATTTGTGTCAGTACCAAAGTAATTGTATGAGAATAATTATTTGTTTTCCATGGAAAATAATTTTTATCTGTATTGTTCTGCCAATTGTATTTCTAGTATCCTATGCATATTATTTACTGTCTCTTTTTCTTTATATACCATGCAGTTTGTGATTTCAGAAAACAACCAATCAAGTCTGTGATACTCATCTATATTCTGGTGAGTTAAAGATCCATATGAAGTTTGTTGGGCATCATCTAATCTTATTATGTGCCTTGTCTAGAGTTGATTAGCTCTAGTTTTTATATTAGTATTCTTAATGCTGAAGTTTGTGTGTTCGATTTGTTGGAAAACAGATGAATGCAACAACTGATCAGGTTCAAGAAAGATGAAGCAAGAAATGTTGTTTCCCAGGCTCTAAATCTGAAGCTTCCTTTTGATGAGATAGATTTGATGGAGGAGAACCTAGAGGTGGAGCTGATCAGGAGGCAACTGGGTCTTCACCATGTTAGGTCCTGATGATAAGTCAATTTTGACGTTAAATGTGAACCTATTTCTAAGACTTGTCAATCACAATTTTTTCTCAAGGACCAAATTAGTTGCTGAAATCTGCTGTTTTCCCAAATCATCTACTCTTCTGGGAGCTCTTTGTGATATCATCGATACTAGTACTTCTCAAGCAGAGCAATAATACTGATATAAAAAGGTACTTCTGCTTTTCATTTGCACGATACATGAAGAATAATAAGAGGTAGAAAGTGAAAGTAACACTTGCATGATCATGCAAGTCTTTGTGAGCACCTCCATTTGTCCTAGGAATGTCATAATTTTCTGAAGAGTATTCACTTCGGAAAGCAGGAGCTAAAAACCTATTTTAGCCTGTTTATGCTATCAGCATTCTTGCTGATGTCCATGTTCTGCTCGAGGATATCAAAGAGCAGAAACAAAGAATCAGGTAAATTTTGAACCCCGTTGAAGAATTGATTGGAGGGAGCTAGCTCTTTAGCTCAGTATGGGATATAGTGTTCACCATTTGTTACTGCAAATGAACCAAGTGGTTCACCTATATGTAAGCTTACGCGCACCTTTGGAAGGAGCGGCAGTCCCTCATGGAGTGCGTAGACCTCTTGACCCCGTCCCTGTCGGTAAAGCTTATTGGAAATATGAGCAAACTACTATGAGTTTTAATCCAAATAAACAGATGATAAATCATGACAGCACTAGCAAAGATTAAACTAATCATGTGAAATAGCATAGTAGATGAACAAATGACATCTAGGGCACATACTAGAAACATGAATTCTACCACGATCTCGAATAGGAAGGATAGAATCACATACGGTGCAGCGGGTGCAGCACCGCCGGCGTTGACGTTGTCGCCCATGTCATTGAGGATGAGGTTGCCGAGGTTGGGGAAGAAGTCGTCGTTCGCGAAGTCGTCGCTGCGAGCAGTCGCGCAAGTGCGCTCCCCAAAAACCTGATCGCCCCTCTCCCATACACGATCATGAGAGGCGGGGTTCCAGAGGCCTGCTGTCCCTTCTCCCGGTGCACGCCGAAAGGAGGGATGGAGAAGACTAGCTTGGCGGCTCAATAATCTGGAACGGTGGTGAGAAACCATACGAAGCGGCAACTACTACGGTAGACGTCTTCCTGACTACATAGTGCGGGCCGGGTAGGTCGTGGGAGTTAACCCCACGTCCGAGTTGTCACGATCCAGAAGAATCGGAAATGGTTCAGTAATTAACTCGTCCATTGCTTATTAATTAATGACTCATTAATTTTTCCCGAGCAGCAAAAATATAGACAACATGCATAGCTCTGTCCTCGGCTCGCCTCAATCCTGCAACCCGCGGCGCGGTGCGGCGTCGGCTTCGATCTCGACGTGGACTCCTGTCACCTCCGATAACGGTAGCGCACTTGAGACATGGAGTGGATGAGATGTCGATGAGGCGGGTGTCGACGAAATCTTTGGCACAAGGGGACGAGATCCTCCGCGGTCCACCCGACGATGGGGGTGATGCTGGTGCAGGGGCTGGCGTGACCAGCGTATCCGTACCCAACGTGATCGGAGTACGGAGTCGAACGGACCCGACGATGTTGATGTGGAAGCGGAGGCTCCCAAAAGTCAAATCGATACCCTTGTGGAGGGTGCTGAACACGGCGCGTTGCGCCAGGGTGTGTGGCACGAACTCGAGGGAGCCGAAGAAGATCTGCTCCGCAAGAGTCGACGAACTGCCATTCGTTGAGATGAGGATCGGAGACTCCATGGGTCCAGTAGACGAAATTCCCACATACGGCGCCAATCAACGAGGGAGTACCTCGGCAATGCCCATGGTTGTGGACTTAGGGTTTTGATGAATCATGTCTACCGGTGGAATCGACGATCTAAACGTGAGGTGTGAAACACAAGACACAGATTTACCCAGCTTCAGGCCCTTTTAAAGGAAACCCTACGTGTTGCTTGTCGGATCTTTATATTGATGGAGTGTACAAAGTCGTTGAGATCGGAGACTAGGGTTAGCCCTTGCGCATGGCCAAGGCTAGATCAATCGTGATGGTGGTTGTGAGGTTTGTGTGCGTTATTGTTGTGTCGACCCCGTACCCCTCTCCCAGCCTTTATAGACTAGGCTGGGTCCCGAGTTCGTATCAGGATCAGTTTACATCATGGTAAGGGGGTTTCCCTATCTACTTACAATAGCACTTCCTTACGGATCACGTCATGTCCGTGGGCTTCCTGGGCTCCAAGCGTGGCGATGACCTGGACCTCGAGTCCTTCCAGGCCGCAGGCCTCCTGTTATGCGATACCAGGTATCCTTATGGTGGGCACCCGCAATGTCATGCCCACAACAATCATCCAAATTATCATGCCTATCTTAATGGCTATAAAGACAGAGCTTTTGGGAGACAACCCATTATATTTTTTTCTTTCAGTTTATTTTTGTTTCTTTGAGTCTTGGAAGTTATTACCTCTATAATAACCTCTCCTTATCCTTCTTGTTTCATTTTTGTGCCAAGAATAGCCACTAATGGGAGGAAAGTGAGATTTGGGGAAGTTGCTGTCCCGAAACTGATTTTGTGCTGTCACCAAAAAAATTAATTCTCTCAGCCAGAACGTCAGATTGATATGAAATGTTTTATGCTCATGCCCCAGGTTGTTACCCAACTTGTTCTATGGTGCTCTCCGTGTCGCGCAAGCGTGAGGGATCCCCGCTGTAGGGTTTGCAATATGTTCATGATTTGCTTATGGTGGATGGCGTTAGTGACATAAGCACAGACCTGAGTAAGTAGGTTGTTTGCGTATGGGATAAAGGGGACTTAATACTTTAATGCTATGGTTGGGTTTTACCTTAATGATCTTTAGTAGTTGCGGATGCTTGCTAGAGTTCCAATCATAAGTGCATATGATCCAAGTAGAGAAAGTATGTTAGCTTATGCCTCTCCCTCAAATAGAATTGCAATAGTGATTACCGGTCTAGTAACGTAGTCAATTGCTTAGGGACAATTCCACAACTCCTACCACCACTTTTCCACACTCGCTATATTTACTTTATTGCTTCTTTATCTAAACAGCCCCTACTTTTTATTTACGTGTTCTTTATTATCTTGCAAACCTATCCCAACAACACCTACAAAGTGCTTCTAGTTTCATACTTGTTCTAGGTAAAGCGAACACTAAGCGTGCGTAGAGTCGTATCAGTGGCAGATAGGGCTTGAGAGAGTATTGGTTCTACCTTTAGCTTCTCGTTGGGTTCGACACTCTTACTTATCAAAAGAGGCTACAATTATCCCGTATACTTGCGGGTCATCAAGATCTTTTTCTGGCGCCGTTGCCGGGGAGTCATAGCGTGGGGTGAATATTCTCGTGTGTGCTTGTTTGCTTTATCACTAAGTAATTTTTATTTGCTGTTCTTAGTTGCTCTATATCTTTAGTTATGGATATGGAACACGAAATACCAAAAACATTAGGTGTACTTCATACTCATGGAGATGGGGAACCTCCTAAAACCCTCGATGCTCGTTATGTGAAAGACATTATGTACTACTTTAATAATCCTGAGAAACCCCCATTCAATTATGTTATGGGTGACACGTTGGATCAACGTAAATACTTTAGGGATTATCGCTTGACACAAAAAGGGAAACTATTATGGGATACAATTAATATGTTGCCTTGGTATGCTCTGGATTTATGCTTGAGATATGATATTACTTTTTGCTCTAGGATGAAGGCTCCACACCTTCCCTTTTCATGCAAATTTAATGATAATGAAACCTTAGCTTCTTATGCTAGAAGTATATATGATTACTATGATGTTGAACAAATTGAAGAATTTGTTGCTTTTAAGGCTACTTATGAAATTGAATCTTTGTTTGAAAAGTATGAAGCTTTAGATGATGATGTTTATAGGCTTGAAAATTATGCTATATTGAAATATTGCTATGAAAATTATGAATACAATTACAATATTAATGCATTTGTTGAGAAAGTCTCCGCTGTCCAAGAAGAGACTAATATTTTGCAGGAAGTTATGGAAGAAGAAATTGATGAAACTGTGAGCCCATTGGATGAAAAAGATGATGAGGAGAGCGAAGAACAAAAGGAGGAAGAGCGGATTGATCAGCCGTGCCCACCTTCTACGGAGAGTAACTCTTCAACTCATACATTGTTTAATCCCCCTTCGTGCTTACCGAAGGATGACTGCTATGATGATTGCTATGATCCCATTGATTCTCTTGAAATATCCATTTTTGATGATACTTGCTATGCTTGTGGCCAAGATGCCAATATGAATTATTCTTATGGAGATGAACTTGCTATAGTTCCTTATGTTAAACATGAAATTGTTGCTATTCCACCCACACATGATAGTCCTATTATCTTTTTGAATTCTCCCGACTACACTATATCGAAGAAGTTTGTTCTTATTAAGGATTATATTGATGGGCTGCCTTTTACCATTACACATGATAATTTTTATGAATGTGATATGCATGTGCTTGCTGCTCCTACTTGCAATTATTATGAGAGAGGAACTATATCTCCACCTCTCTATGTTTCCAATATGATAAAATTGCAAGAAACTGCTTATACTATGTGTTGGCCTTTACTATGTGTGCATGAATTGTTTTTTATGACATGCCTATGCATAGACAGAGAGGTAGACTTTGTTTTTGCATGATATATGTTACTTTGTGCTCACTAATAAATTACAAATCATTGTTAATTAAAATTGGCTTTGATATACCTTGGGATCCGGGTGGATTCATTACTTGAGCACTATATGCCTAGCTTAATGGCTTTAAAGAAAGTGCTGCCAGGGAGACAACTCGGAAGTTTTAGAGAGTCATTTATTTCTGTTGAGTGCTTTTATATAGTTTAAAAACAAACAATAAATAAAGAGGGGAACCTAAAAACTTTTCAAAAAGGAAAGTGAAAGTGAGAGAGACAAGCATTGTTGAAGTGGGAGAGCTCCTTGAACTTTGTTCATGCTCACGGAAACTTTGTGAATCTTGATTACAGAAACTTTTCATCAAAAATAATTATCCCCTTGTACAATTCCATTGTATTATAAAAATAATGTGACAAGGTTTGCCTTTAGGATGTTTACAATGCTTGTTGGTTTGTACGGTGCAGGACAGAAACTTTGGCTGTAGTGCTCGATTTTACATTTTTTGCCGAAATGGTTCTTATTCCTTTTGCACTGTCTTTCTGTACAACTTGTTTATTTTTCCTAATTTTGGTAGAATTTTTGGGTACAGAAGTATGGTGAATGTTCGGATTGCTACAGACTGTTCTATTTTTGACAGATTCTGTTTTTGATGCATAGTTTGCTTGTTTTGATGAATCTATCAATTTATATCAGTGGATTAAGCCATGGAAAAGGTATATTATAGTAGACACAATGCAAAAACAAAATATGAATTGGTTTGCAACAGTACTTAGAGTGGTGATTTTCTTTATTATACTAACGGATCTTACCGAGTTTTCTGTTGAAGTGTTGTGTGGATGAAGTGTCTAATCGAGGAGGTCTCAATATGAGGAAAAGGAAGAGAGGCACGAGCTCAAGCTTGGGTATGCCCGAGGCACACCAAGTAAATATTCAAGGAGACTCAAGCGTCTAAGCTTGGGGATGCCCCGGAAGATATTCCCTCTTTCTTCAACAAGTATCGGTATGTTTTCGGATTCGTTTCGTTCATGCGATATGTGCAAGTCTTGGAGCGTCTTTTGCATTTAGTTTTCATTTTTATTTTATGCACCATGCTGGTATGAGATAGTCCTTGGTTGATTTATAAAATTCTCATTGCACTTCACTTAAATCTTTTGAGTGTGGCTTTATAGAATGCTTCATGTGCTTCACTTATATCATTTGAAGTTTGGATTGCCTGTTTCTCTTTACATAGAAAACCGCCATTTGTAGAATGCTCTTTTTGCTTCACTTATATTTGATAGAGCGTGGACATATCTTTTGTAGAAAGAATTAAACTCTCTTGCTTCACTTTATCTATTTAGAGAGATGACAGGAATTGGTCATTCACATGGTTAGTCATAAAATCCTACATAAACTTGTAGATCGCTGAATATGATATGTTCGATTCCTTGCAATAGTTTTGCGATATAAAGGTGGTGATATTAGAGTCATGCTAGCGGGTGGTTGTGGATTGTAGAGAAATTGTGTTGAGGTTTGCAAGTCCTGTAGCATGCACGTATGGTAACCGTTGTGTGACAAATTTGAAGCATGGGGTGTTTCTTTGATTGTCTTCCTTATGAGTGGCAGTCGGGGACAAGCGATGGTCTTTTCCTACCAATCTATCCCCCTAGGGGCATGCATAGTAGTACTTTGCTTCGAGGGCTAATAAAATTTTTGCAATAAGTATATGAGTTCTTTATGACTAATGTGAGTCCATGGATTATACGCACTTTTACCTTTCCATCATTGCTAGCTTGTTCGGTACCGTGCATTGCCCTTTCTCACCTCGAGAGTTGGTGCAAACTTCGCCGGTGCATCCAAACCCCGTGATATGATACGCTCTATCACACATAAGCCTCATTATATCTTCCTCAAAACAGCCACCATACCTACCTATCATGGCATTTCCATAGCCATTCCGAGATATATTGCCATGCAACTTCCATCATCATCACATACATGACTTGAGCATTTATTGTCATATTGCTTTGCATGATCGTAAGATAGCTAGCATGATGTTTTTATGGCTTGTCCGCTTTTTGATGTCATTGCTACGCTAGATCATTGCACATCCCGGTACACCTCCGGAGGCATTCATATAGAGTCATATCTTTGTTATAGTATCGAGTTGTAATATCGAGTTGTAAGTAAATAAAAGTGTGATGATCATCATTATAGAGCATTTCCCCATAAAAAAGAAAAAGGAAAGGCCAAAGAAGCCTAAATAAGAAAGGGGGCCAAAGAAGCCCACCCAAAAAGAAAAAAAAAGAAAAAAAAGAAAGAAAAAAGAAAAAGAAAAGGGGCAATGTTATTATTCTTTTACCACACTTGTGCTTCAGATTAGCAGCATGTTCTTCATATAGAGAGTCTCATATGTTGTCACTTTCATTTACTAGTGGGAATTTTCATTATAGAACTTGGCTTGTATATTCCAATGATGGGCTTCCTCAAATACCCTAGGTCTTCATGAGCAAGCAAGTTGGATGCACACCCACTTAGTTTTCAGTTTGAGCTTTCATACACTTATAGCTCCTAGTGCATCTGTTGCATGGAAATCCCTACTCCTCGCATTGACATCAATTGATGGGCATCTCCATAGCCCGTTGATTAGCCACGTTGATGTGAGACTTTCCCTTTTTGTCTTCTGCATATAAACCTCCACCATTATATTCTATTCCACCTATAGTGCTATATCCATGGCTTGCGCTCATGTATTGCGTGAGGGTTGAAAAAGCTGAAGCGCATTAAAAAGTATGAACCAATTGCTTAGCTTTTGATCGGGGTTGTGCATGATGGGAGCATTTCGTGTGACGAAAATGAAGCATGGCCAAACTATATGATTTTGTAGGGATAAGCTTGCTTTGGCCTTGTTGTTTTGAAAAGACATGATTGCTTTATTAGTACGCTCGAAGAATTATTGTTTTTATGTCAATTGATAGACTATTGCTTTGAATCACTCGTATCTAAATATTCATGCCATGATTAGACATATGATCAAGATTATGCTAGGTAGCATTCCACATCAAAAATTATCTCTTTTATCATTTACCTACTCGAGGACAAGAGGAATTAAGCTTGGGGATGCTGATACGTCTCCGTCGTATCTATAATTTTTGATTATTCCATGCCAATATTCTTGAACTTTCATATACTTTTGGCAACTTTTTATACTATTTTTGGGACTAACATATTGATCCAGTGCCCAGTTCCAGTTCCTGTTTGTTGCATGTTTTATGTTTTGCAGAAGACCAATATCAAACGGAGTCCAAACGGGATAAAAATGGACGGAGAATTATTTTGGAATATTTGGGATTTTCCGGAGGAAGAATCAACACGAAACAGTGTCTGAGGTGGCCAGGAGATAGGGGGGCGCCCTCCCCCATGGGCGCACCTGGCACTCTCCTGGGCCACCCGTAAGGCGGTTGACGCTCTTCTTTTGCTGCAATAAATCTAATTTTATGAGAAAAATCTGGGCGAAAGATTCACCCCAATCGGAGTTACGGATCTTAAGATATAAAACAAACGGTGAAGGGGCAGAATCTGAGAACGCAGAAACAGAGAGATAAATCCAATCTCGGAGGGGCTCTCGCCCCTCCCAAGCCATGGGAGCCAAGGACCAGAGGGGAAACCCTTCTCCCATCTAGGGAGGAGGTCAAGGAAGAAGAAGAAGAAGAAGAAGAAGGGGGGCTCTCACCCCTTGCTTCCGGTGGCGCCGGAACGCCCCGGGGGCCATCATCATCACCGTGATCTTCACCAACGCCTCCGCCATCTTCATCAACATCTCCATCACCTTCCCCCATCTATATTCAGCGGTCCACTCTCCCGCAACCCACTGTACGCTCTACTTGAACATGGTGCTTTATGCTTCATATTATTATCCAATGATGTGTTGCCATCCTATTATGTCTAAGTAGATTTCCATTGTCCTATCGGTGATTGATGAATTGCTATGATTGGTTTGAGTTGCATGCTTTATTATTGGTGTTGTCCTATGGTGCTCTCTATGTCGTGCAAGCGTGAGGGATCCCTGCTGTAGGGTTTGCAATATGTTCATGATTTGCTTATGGTGGGTGGCGTGAGTGACAGAAGCACAGCCCCGAGTAAGTAGGTTGTTTGCATATGGGATAAAGGGGACTTGATACTTTAATGCTATGGTTGGGTTTTACCTTAATGATCTTTAGTAGTTGCGGATGCTTGCTAGAGTTCCAATCATAAGTGCATATGATCCAAGTAGAGAAAGTATGTTAGCTTATGCCTCTCCCTCAAATAGAATTGCAATAGTGATTACCGGTCTAGTAATGTAGTCAATTGCTTAGGGACAATTCCACAACTCCTACCACCACTTTTCCACACTCGCTATATTTACTTTATTGCTTCTTTATCTAAACAGCCCCTACTTTTTATTTACGTGTTCTTTATTATCTTGCAAACCTATCCCAACAACACCTGCAAAGTGCTTCTAGTTTCATACTTGTTCTAGGTAAAGTGAACACTAAGCATGCGTAGAGTCGTATCAGTGGCAGATAGGGCTTGAGAGAGTATTTATTCTACCTTTAGCTCCTCGTTGGGTTCGACACTCTTACTTATCGAAAGAGGCTACAATTATCCCGTATACTTGCGGGTCATCACCTAGCGGTGTGAAATAAATGGGAAACTTGTAAGTTCATGGAGTTTGTATATGAGTTAGAGAAACGCCTGGGCGGCCAACCCAAGCCATGCATAATTCATGGTGGAAATTTACAACATAACCATAGTGAGCATTCTATGGAGCATCTTCAATAAAAAAAACTATGCCCATGGTAATAAAAGGATTGCTGAGATGCTCATTGTCTGTTGCCTTGTCATTTTGGTATGGGATAGCTCTTGTGTCATGGGGCAAGGGGTACACCGTTGGCATGAACTTACAATGACAAGAACTTATTTGGGACCTAAGTTGAGTAGCATGAGGTTTAGGTAATCGTATTCAAGGGGCATGAGGCTTTCAATTTGTGATATTTCAAGCATACAACTCATATTTGCCCTCACTTTAACCTTAACCATTCAAGATGCGTATGATAGGGGCAATGAGAGCTCAAATCTAATGAGGACCATAATTTTTGGATGCTTTATAAAACTTATTAATCCCTACTTACCTCTATGAAGGGCCTTTCTTTTACTTTTTTGTTGAGTCTTCATCTTCTATCTTTATGCTCCAACTAAGAGAGCATAGTTGTCATTCTGAGTATAATGTGCATTGTCCCAAAACTTGTTGATTGATTCATGATTATGGTATTGCTTATTTTCAAATTATTTGTATCTAGTCACCCTTTTGAACTTTGAAGGTGTCCTATGCATTTATGTTTTGCTACTCCATGAAGGACAGGCTGAATACCACTTTGCTATGTTTTCTCTATGTGCGAAACAAACAAATGTCTTTCAAAGCATTATTCATGATCTTTTGTTTATGTTGCCTTTCATGTTGTAACATAGTTGCTATGTTCTATTGTTAGAAATATATCTTTCATACCTATGTTTAGAGTACTTTGATCCCATCTTAGAATGTTTTACAATGATCATGATCAAGATTCTATTGGCTGCATGTCACCTCAAAAACTCTTTTTGTTATCACTTACCTACTCGAGGACGAGCAGGAGTTAAGCTTGGGGATGATGATATGTTGCAAACATATCTATAATTTTTGATGCTCCATGCTTGTTTTACACCAATTACTTTATGTTTTTTTTACACTTTGTGGCATTTTTATGTATTTTCTGGAACTAACCTATTGACAAGATGCCACAATGCCAGTTCCCTGTTTTCTGCTGTTTTTGTGTTTTGGAGAAATTAGTAAAGAAATATTCCTGGAATTGGACGAAACAAACGCCAAAGTTCCTATTTTTCTCGACATGACACGGAGTCCAAAGCAGAGACGGAGGAGGGCACTGAAAGTGCATTATATCGACTAGAGGAGGGGGGTGAATAGGCGATTTTTATGAATTCTTCACTGAGGAATTCGTCGGTGAGGAAATTCTTTGGCGAAGAACTACTTGCAGCGGAATCAGTACTCAGAAGTAAGCGTAACAGAATACAGGCATGGTCATCATGATGAAATGAAGACACGCACAGAGTACAGAAAGCTTAAACACAGGATAACACAAGATGAAGACAAACAGACTGAAGAAATTGAACTGAGGAAATTGAGAAAGTCTTCAGTCAAAGTCTTCAAACACGGATATGAACAATCACTCAACACAGTAATGAGTAAATGAAAGAGTTGAGGGAATAGAACCAGGAAGGTTGGTGAAGACAATGATTTGGTAGACTATTTCCAACTGCTGTCTCAGTTGTACGTCTGGTTGGAGCGGCTGAGTATTTAAACTCGAGGGCACACAGTCCCGGACACCCAGTCGCTGAGCACGCAGCTCAGGACACCAAGTCCTCACCGTATTCTCCTTGAACTAAGGTCACATAGACCTCGTCCAATCACTGGTGGTAAGTCTTCAGGCGAAATCCAAACCTTCACAAACTCGGTCACTCGGCGATCCAGAATTCCTCCTTATGCTCTAGACGATGACGCCTAACCATCTGGAAGAAGCACAGTCTTCAAAGATAACAAGCGTCGGATCCACGCAGGATCAATCTCTTCAGTGATGCTCAATCACTTTGGGTTTGTAGGTGTTTGGGTTTGGGTTTTTTCCTTGATGATTTTCGCTCAAAGTCTTCGGATGATGGGATGCTCTCAAGTGTCAGTTTCTCTCGGAGCAGCCAACCAGCTAGTGGTTGTAGGGGGCGGCTATTTATAGACTAGGGAGCAGCCCGACATGATAAGACATAAATGCCCTTGTCCGATATGACCGTTAGGTGGATAAGATATTTTGGGAGAGCTGGCGCGCAGCACAACACTGGTCGGAAATTTGAATCTCAAATTCTTCAGGGCTATCATGTTCCTCACTTTGTAGGCAATCCGCACTGGAGAATTCCTAACTCCTCAGTCAGAAAAAATTCCTCAGCGACTAGAAGAACTTCGTCTCTGTCACTAAAGAAATGACTGAACTGTATGAGATTTCCAAAGGCTTCACTCGAAGGGATTGGTACGTGTAGGATTTTGAGTTGAGCATCACATGGAAATTTTTCCTTAGTATTTCCTAGACCCCCTTTAACAGTACGGTGTTTCCTATGACTCAAGAAAGAGAAAAACAAAACTATGAAAATGAAAGTCTTCAAGCTTCATATTCCTCGCATGAATATCAATTCTTCACGGACACACCAATTTCTTCAATTTCGAAGTCTTCATGAAAGTCTTCAGGAATACCAAAATCTTCAGTCAAAGATATTCATTTTTAGGGGTCGACTTTCTCTGTAAATATCAAACCCCTCATAGACTTATAGACCTGTGTACACTCATAAACACATTAGTCCCTTAACCTATAAGTCTTCAATACACCAAAATCACTAAGGGGTACTAGATGCACTTACAATCTCCCACTTTTTGGTGATTGATGACAATATAGGTTAAGTTTTCAACGGGGATAAACATATGAACTATAAGTACTGATATTGAGGAATTTGATGGCAAGATATAGAAGAACTCCCCCTGAAGATGTGCATAGTGAGGAATTTTCTTTTGAAGCAATGCACACTTGAAGAGTTGAATCATGGAGATCTCCCCCTATATCTTGTAATTCATACACGCATTTGGCATATAATATGAAGAATTTGAAATGCATGATGAAATATGGTGCCTGATGAAATTCAGCATGCGTGCAATAATATTAATGAGGAACAAGCATGCAGAATAACGCATCAAGAGTATCAGAGCACAATGCATCAAAAGTATCAGAGCACCATCGGGTTTAAGATTACAACTCGATCCAATAAAGTTTCAGAAGAACGAGAGTTGTAACTTAGCAAAAACGCCCATATAATACACCTGCTTGAAGACTAACTCAAATTTCTCCCCCTTTGTCATCGAATGACCAAAAGGTTTGAAACTGAGGACTAACGCCCCTGAAGAATATCAAGTTGATGGAGGAGCGTCAGCATTGTCAGGGTCGGTTGTCGTAGTAGGGCCTGCCGAAGTGTCGTCCAAGTCTTCATTTTCATCAGTGTCACGCGATGAAGAATAGGAGCTGGCCACCAAGGAAGGAACCTTGACCTTCTTGAATTTCTTCGGTGGAGGTGCAGACCAGTCAAATTCGTCCTTGAGACCCATTCTCTTCAGATCCTCTGTGCTATAGACATGAGATAGAACAGCCCAGGTACGGTTGAAGGTTCCATGGAGGTAGTAGTGGTTTTTCTTCACTACATTGTGTGTTGAGGTCATGTTGTGAAGAATTGAACCAAACTGACACTTGACCCATTTATGATTGCGATCAACTTTCTGATGAAGACTGAGGAGTAATTCACGATCAGTCATCACCCTGGGTGCTGTGGCTTGAGGAATTTGCTTGGCAGAGGTGTTGGCGGCAGAGTCATGTGTGGCAGAGTCATCATTGGTGGAGTAGGATGCAGCCTTGCGAAATTGACCATCCAATGGACGAATGCCTTCATCTATCACAACAGTTGCCTTGCCTTTGTCATCAGCTAAGGAAAATGTTCGTGTGAGGACTTCAATTGGAGGCAAGTAGCTGTCGTGGTTTAGAGTATCATCCTTGTAATTGAGTGAAGACCTTGTCCTGATGAACCTCATAATCCATGGTGCATAAGGCTTCAGCTCAAATGCTCACATAGCAATATTCACCAGAGTCATCATGAAGAAATCATGGAAGTTGACGGGAACGCCATTAATGATATTGAAAAGCATATTCTTCATGATGCCAACGACTTCTTCATCATTTGAGTCGTGGCCTTTGATAGGACTCATTGTCTTCGTCAGAATGCGATAGAAAGTCCGTGGCACATACAGTCATTCCTTGACGAGGAATTTGGTTAGAGGGGCCTGCCCTGGCTTCAAAGGCTTCATCAGCACTTGCATGTAATGATTTTTAAGCTCAGGTTTGTTGTAGATGCAACGAGCACCTTCAAGGGGAGGACTGAGTGGGAGGGCACGAAGCAATTCAGTTGCTGGTGCCATGTAGTGAGTATTGTCTGACATCCAGTCCAACACCCATGAGTTCACATCTTTAGAATTTCCTATGATGTGCAGCGTTGCATAGAATTGAAGAATGAGTTCTTCATTCCAAACACAGATGTCAGTGCAGAAATTCAGCAATCCAGCATCGTGAAGAACACTAAGGACTGGCTCGAAGCACGGCAGAGACTCCATGTCCACATGAGGAATATGTTCATGATCGAAGACTTTGTCTTTGTTGAATAGTACCAAGGAATAGAAATTTTCTTGACTAGCAGTCCAGAAACGCCTCTTCCTTATGCGAGTAGAATCATAGGGGTTGTAGTCTGTGAAGAACACATGCTCGCTGAAGAAATCTTCAGCCTTGAACTTTTGCTTCTTTGAGAATGGATCCGTTGGCTTGGGCACTAGAGTGTTAGTGAGTTGCATCACAACCTCAGGAATCGCAATCTCAGGTTCTTCAGGCTAAGGAATTTCTGGTTCCTTTTCAGTGGCAGTCTGTGTGTTCAAAGGATCAGCAACAACAGTTTCTTCAGCACTAGCGGCTGGAATTTCTTCATGCACACATGAGGTGGGATGAGTTTCTTCAGAGCCCATTTGAACGTTTGGTGCAGGGGACTAAGGTATTTGTTGTATTGGGGTGAAGAGTGGAGAATTGGGGTGCTAACTTTCCCAAAAGTCATCATTCATCACCGGCGTTGTGCAGCCAATGCCCACGTCTTCATCTTCAATTTCTTCAACGCCAGCCTCTTCAGCTGTGAACTAAGGCATTGGCAAGGAAGAAACAGGAGTTGAAGGGATCGTATCCACTTCAATTTCTTCATAAACCTGCTCTGACAAAGCAGCAAATTGAGGTTCTTCATCAGATCCGCTTGGGATCACATATTCTTCACCAAAAGGAACAAGGTCCTTTGATGGCATGGTGGAAATTGGAACAGCATCAATTGGATTTTCAAGTGAGCTAGTCATAGGCTTCATCTTTTTTGGAGCTGAAGATTCTGAAGCACTTGATGATTTCCTTTTCTTCACTGCAGCTCGCTCTGCAGCCTTGGTCTTCTTCACATATAATGCAGATGGAAGGATTGGAGTTGGTCTAGGCGCAGGAGGAGCTGGGGAATCTGGTTGATTTTCTTCAGGCGCAACTGATGCAATTGCCCTGACCTCTTCAGTTTCTTCAGGCGCACCACTAGTGGATGCCCTGGCAATTTCTTCAGCGGCTGGAATGGATTCATCAGCCCTGGAACAAGCAAGCAGCCTGAAAGTCATCAGCGGTGCTGGCATGTTCTTCAGTTGGCTGAGCAGAAGCTTCAGCTTCAGGAATTTCTTGTTGCGATGGGGCTGCAACATTGGTGAACTTTTCAGTCAGTTTAACAAACCTGACTTTGGCTCCTTGCCAATCAGCATAGTAAGCATTGAAATCATCACTGGGGGCTTTGATTTCAGACTGGATCTTGAGGAGTTCATCAGTTGTCATATTGACAACGTTTATCTTCAGGAACTTCTCTTTCCTGAACTGAGCCTTCTTGATCTGCCTGGCCTTCTCAAATTTCCATTTCTCTTCAGTGATGAAATGGGTCAGCATGTGACTGTGACCAGGAGTCAAATTGAAATCAGGCATAGGAGTATTTGGATCCTTGTGCCAGAGATCAATGTAATCGAGGATCGCCCTTGGATCCAAAAGCAGTGGCACATTTGTGCCTTTGGCTCTAGCGGCCCTTTCTTGTCTGTCTCTGATGATTTCTGCAAGTTCATCATCATCAGCTTCATCGTCAGATGGCACTTGGAAGGCAACCTGTTTCTTCTTTGGACTTGGCCGAGGACCTCGACCAGCCATTGCCTTTGTCTTCAGCAGGGTGGGGCCTGATGAAGATTTTGGTGCAGCTGAGGAACTCGCTGAGGCACCAGAGGCAATAGAGATGCATGTAGTCCTTTGGCACGTGGCCAGATGTACAGGTGTTGAGGACTTTGCCGGAGCAGTGGAGGACATTGGGGGAGGAGCTGAGGATTTTGGAGGAGCAGGAGCAGCATGAGGAACTGGCCGTGAGGGCTTTGAAGAATCTGGCTGTGAGGGCTTTGAAGATTCTGGCCGTGAGGGCATTGCTGAGGAAATTGGCCGTGAGGGCATAGTTGGTGAAGCACTTGGCTTGTGAGCGGGCTTCTTTGCCATTGATTTTCTAGGCTTGACAGAGGCCTCAGTGGCAAGAGCAGCAGTAGAGTCTTCATTGAATTTCCTCACTGCTTCTTTGGCTTGTCTCGCCAACTTGGCTTGGCGTTTGGCCCATTCTTCAGGAAAATCCTCACCACGCTTGATGCTGGTGGGGTCAGCTTCTTGGCCAGGTGCCAATGGAGGTCTTGGGCATGGAGGATTTAGTGCGAATTTCTTCATATATACTTCGGAGTTACATATCTGTACTCCCTCCATTCTCTTGCCCATCTCCTTTCAATCTTCTGTATGCGCACCTTGCACTGATTTTTGTTTTCCTTTCCGAACTTAGCCTCATCAGGTGTGCAATAACCAGCATAGATGTCCTCAGGTATTTCAAAAGCAGTCATGACCTCAGGCTTCTTTCCTCCTTTTTGCGGCTTCTTACCGTCTGCCATATTCTTCAGATGAGGAATTTGAGCAATCGAATTCTCTGAAGAAGTATGCAACTTTTCTTTGAGGAACGCTGCAAATGAGTTAAGTTGATGAGAACCTAGTGATTCAGCAGCGGACATGAGTACCTGTGAACAGAGTATAGTTGCGAGGAATTTGGAGAGGTCATATGCGTTCTCAAAAGGTTTTTTTAAAAGAACAAGTTTGAGGAATTTGACCAGATGAACCTTGAAGAATTTCACTAAGCGTTCTTTGTCTTAGGTTCCAGAGTTGTATAGATCGAGGATCCACACAATTGAGGAATCTTGAAGAAAAATGATGCTTAGAGAAACGAATCAAGAACAGATGACTAGTGAGGTGTTTTGTGTGTGAGGATTTGAAGAATAAAACACCTTTGAAGATTTTGTAGAGAAAATTTGAATCAAAGAGGGCAGTAAAAGTAACTTTTAATTACCCTTGATGAAGAACACGACGAACTGTGAAGAAGAACAGTGAAGTTCGTCGGTGTAGATCTTCCACGCCCGAACTCGGTGGAGGAAGACAGCTACGGCGGCGGCGGAGTGAAGATTTCCACGGCCGGCGCGAGTACGACGGCGACGAGGTTGAGGCAGTGAAGTTCTTCCTCACCGGCGACGATGGAGTAGCGGGGGCGCTAGGGTTTGAGAAGCTCGAGCGAGAGAGAGCGATCGAGCGGAGTAAAGGAAGTGAGGAAGGGGTGAGGGGGTATTTATAGTCGCAGTTAAAAACTGTTCACCCGAAGATTTAGGACGAATGTGCCCCTGACCCTTCTCATCCGTTTGACATGTGTCACCCACGTACTGAAAAGTGGGGATCGTGTTAGATCGTGGGTGAATAGATAAGTCTATCGTGGGATGCGGAACGGCTTGAGCGGTAAAACCGAAAAATTTGGATAAGATTAGTTAAAAGTTCCGTTCGCAAATTCTTCAGCTGACAAGGACACAGTGAAGATTTTGAACGAGTTTCCAATAAAACGCACATGAAGAATTTGTGAATAGATTGGGTTGAGTATAGCATAGAGAGGGAAGGGTCCGATCACATTCACTTAGCAGAAAATGCAGCTTGAAGAAATAGCCATAAGTGAATGTTGTAGAGGACATAAACCCATATATATATCCAATGAAGAAAAACGACGGAAACAGTGAAGATTTTGCAAAGTTGAAGAATTTGAAAAACTAAAGAATTTCAAAACTGAGGAATTTCAAAAATGAAGATTTTCAACTTTGGTGGTGGCGTGACCCACCATATAAGAACGATGATTTCAGACACCGCGTACAATTGTCGTAGGGTTCTGAGAATCAAATTCTTCATTAATTTCTTCACACTTAGAGTGTTATTCTTCATTGATTGAAGAAAAACGTTTCTTGATGTGTTGCACATCTAAGTCATCAATTTTGCACAAGTGTTAGGATGAGTGTCCTTTTTCAAAGAACATTCGAAGATTCTAGGATATTTAGCTCACACCGCAACTTGCTAAATCTCTTCTCATCCAAGGGCTTTGTGAAGATATCAGCCAGCTGTTCTTCAGTCTTCACGTGCTCGATGGAGATGTCACCCTTCAACACATGATCACGAAGAAAATGATGACGGATCTGAATGTGCTTTGTCTTCGAGTGCTGAACTGGGTTGTGAGCAATCTTGATGGCACTCTCATTGTCACAGAGGAGAGGCACATTCTTCAGGTTGACGCCATAGTCCTTGAGGGTTTGCTTCATCCATAGCAGTTGAGCACAGCAAGAACCAGCAGCAATGTACTCAGCTTCTAAAGTAGACAGTGATACGCAGTTCTGTTTCTTCGAGGACCAACAGACCAAAGATCGTCCGAGGAAATGACAAGTACCAGATGTTGACTTGCGGTCCACCCAATCACCAGCATAGTCAGAGTCGGAATATCCAATGAGATCAAAAGTAGAGCCCTTGGGGTACCATAATCCTAGTGTTGGTGTGTGAGCTAGATATCGAAGAATATGCTTCACAGCCTTATGGTGTGATTCCTTCGGTGCAGCTTGAAATCGGGCACACATGCAAAAACTAAGCATTATATCTGGCCTAGATGCACATAGGTACAATAAAGAACCAATCATGGAGCGGTATACCTTGTGATCGAAGTCAATACCATTTTCATCAGTGCATAGATGGCCATTTGTGGGGATAGGAATTTTGACGCCTTTGCAATCTTGCATGCCGAATTTCCTCATAACATCTTTGAGGTATTTCTCCTGAGATATGAATATGCCATTGTGCTGTTGATGAATTTGAAGACCTAAGAAGAATTTTAGCTCTCCGATCATAGACATTTGATATTCTTCACTCATCATATAGGCAAATTCATCACTATAACGTTGGTCAGTACAACCAAAGATAATATCATCAACGTATATTTGGCACACAAACAGTTCACCATCATAAGATTTAGTAAAGAGAGTAGGGTCGAGTGAACCGGGTGTGAAGCCATTCTTCATGAAGAATTCCTTCAGAGTATCATACCACGCCCGAGGGGCCTGCTTGAGGCCATAGAGGGCCTTGTTGAATCTGAAGACTTTGTCAGGATTCTTTGGATCTTCAAAACCTGGGGGTTGAGCAACATATACTTCTTCCTCAAGCTTACCATTGAGGAATGCACTTTTCACATCCATTTGATATAAAGTGATATTATGATGGTTAGCCTAAGCAAGTAATATGCGAATAGCCTCAAGTCTAGAAACAGGTACAAAAGTTTCATCGGAATCAATTCCTTCAACCTGTGTGTAGCCTTGAGCTACAAGTCGTGCCTTATTCCTCACCACAAGGCCATTTTCATCTTGCTTGTTGCGATAGATCCACTTTGTGCCAATGATATTATGCTTGCGAGGGTCTGGACGTTTTACCAGTTCCCAGACATTGTTGAGCTCGAACTGATGTAATTCTTCTTGCATGGCCTGAATCCACTCAGGCTCTAGAAATGCTTCATCTACCTTAGTGGGCTCGAGACAAAAGCATAGTGCCCACAAAAGTTAGATAAATGTGAAGCTTTTGAGCGTGTGAGAGGACCTGGTGCTCGAATGTCATCGATGATCTTCTCCACTTGCACTTCTTTTGCAATGCGAGGATGAGCTGGTTGTCATCGAGGAATTTGATCAACATTTTCTTCATCACCATTTTCTTCAGCATTTTCATCAGGTGCATCAGCTCGATTTTCTTCGCGTTCTGGAATGAATTCATCAGTAGATTCTTCGGTAGGAATGACATCCTCAGTAGCCTTGAACTTGATAGAATCCTCAGGTGCTGGTTCATCTATCACAGAAGGTAGGTGCTATCTTTGTGAGCCATTAGTTTCATCGAACCGCACATCTACAGTTTCAACAACCTTGTGAAGAACATTGTTGAAGACTCTGTAGGTGTGCGAGTCCTTTCCGTAACCAAGCATAAAACCTTCATGTGCTTTTGGTGCAAATTTAGCATTGTGATGAGGATCTCTAATCCAACATTTAGCACCGAAGACTTTGAAATAACTCACATTGGGTTTCTTGTCAGTGAGGAGTTCATAGGCAGTCTTCTTGAAGAATTTGTGAAGATATACCCAATTGATGAGATGGCACGCAGTATCAATTGCCTCAATCCAGAAACGACGAGGCGTCTTGTATTCATCAAGCATAGTACGAGCCATTTCAGCGAGGGTTCTGTTCTTGCGCTCCACGACGCCATTCTGCTGAGGAGTATAAGGAGCAGATAACTCATGCGTAATACCAAGTTCATCAAGATAGCCATCAAGACCGGAATCCTTGAACTCGGTCCCATTGTCAGTTCTAATGTGCTTGATCTTCACACCAAAGTTGGTTGAAGCCCTCGAGGAAAATCGTTAGAAGATTTCCTGCACTTCATGTTTGTAAGTGACAATGTGTACCCATGTGTAACGAGAATAGTCATCAACAATAACAAAGCCATATAGAGATGCATCATTTGAAACAGCAGAATAATGATTAGGACCAAAGAGATCCATGTGAAGCAATTCAAATGGACGAGTAGTGGTCATGATATTCTTCGCTGGATGCTTGGCCTTTGTCATCTTTCCAGCTTCACAAGATCCGCATAAGGGATCCTTGAGGAATTTGACATTCTCAATGCCAATGACATGCTTCTGCTTCGCAAGTGTGTTCAAATTCCTCATGCTAGCATGACCAAGTCGTCGATGCCATAGCCAGCCTTCTGAAGCTTTTGCCAGTAAGCACACGGCTGGTTGTGGTCCTATAGAGAAATCAACAATATGCAGATCTCCTCTTCTAAAGCCTTCGAAGACTTTGGAATGGTCAGCTTCCATGATCAGAACACAACGATACTTGCCAAAGACAACAACCATATCAAGATCACAAAGCATTGAGACTGACATGAGGTTGTACCCTAAGGACTCGACAAGCATGACTTTGTCCATGTGTCGATCCTTTGAGATCGCAACGTTACCTAGACCCAATACCTGACTTTTGCCTTTGTCGGCGAAGATGATATGCTTCAGATGTGACGGCGATAAGGGAGCATCCATCAATAGACTCTTGTCACCCGTCATTTGATTTGTACATCCACTATCGAGAACCCACTCGTTTGATTTGTGCTGATCATCCTGCAGATGAATTAGTGCATCTTACGAACTCATATACTTCATCCGTGAAGAATATCATATCAAATTCATCAGATGAATTTCATCAAAGAGTAAAAACAGATATAGCAGTATGAGGACGTGTGAAATGAAAGTTCATTTCATCATGATTTGCCTGCGTCCTTTCAGGCACTTTAGTCAGGTCCCCAGCAAATTCTTCGGACGTTAAGGCACGTCTGGAGACCCGACCCTGCGGAAGAAATTAGTTCTTTTTCTTCACCACCCACATCTGAAGGGGTGGCAAAGAGTTCATCACTCTACGAGCTCCATATGAGAATGGTGGCATAGAAGCCAAACCATTTTGTTTCACATAAGAGGGGTTAGGTTAAGCATATGAATAAGCAGAGAAATTCTTCGAGGACTTATGAATAATGCACATATTGGTTTGAAGAATAATGCACATATTCATAGCCCTTAGCTCTACCCTGTGAAACAGAGTTGTTAGCACGATGATAATCATATGAGGACTTTGATCCTTTTGAGGAATTTGATCCACGTGAGGAATTTGGTCCGTATGAGGACTTGGATCCATATGAAGAATTTGGTCCATATGAAGAGTTTGATCTGGGGTTCCTATTCTTCAATGGTGGTGTCATGAGGACATTCACCTGAAGACTTTCAAGGCACTTATTGGGAACCCAGATTTTCTTCATAGGAGAACCATTCCTGCAGTTAGTGCCAACATACCTAGCAAATACTTCACCATTCTGATTTTTGAACAGTCTATAGTTGGAGTCAAATGACTCATCAGAAGAATGAGGAGATTCACATGTAAAGCCAGATAAGTTAGATGGATCAACTGGAGGTCCCTTTGTAGCAACCCATGAGGTTTCGTGGTACTGCTCAGACTTCCAATATGTTCCGTCAGAATTGAGTTTCCTTTCAAAGGCAATACCCTCTTTCCTAGGGTTTCTGTTGAGGATCTGCTTTTTGAGCACATCACAGAGAATCTGATGCCCTTTGAGGCTTTTGTACATGCCTGTCGTGTACAATTCCTTCAGCCCTGCATCATTAGTAGTACTAGCAATGTCCTCAGATGAGGAATTAGTGATAGCAGAGAAAGATGAAGAATTTGTAACAGTTGAAGCATTTGAACATTCAGGTGAAGAATTAGCAGATTCACGTTCAATGCACTTTAAACATGGAGGAACAAATTCTTCCTGAGAAGCGCTGATTTGTTGAGCTAGCAATGAATCGCGCTCCTTCTGAAGATCTTCATAACTCACTCTTAGCTTATCAAGATCTTGCTTTCTTTGAAGAAATTCATAAGAAAGCTTCTCATGATCAGATAAGAGACACTACTGGAATCAGCTTATTTGCCGTCTGCCAGTTCTTTGTCGTCAGCTGGCAGACGGCAAAGAGGCACTTTGCCGTCTGCTTGCAAAAAACAGACGGCAAAGAACTGACAAACGGCAAAGACGCCAGTTACCATCAGCCAATTATTTGTTGTCTGCCAGCAGATGGCAAAGAATCTTTACCATGTGCTGGAGGACGGCAAAGAGGTGGGGCTATCTCTTTTTTACGGGTACAAAGAAAATCGTTGACCCCCACCTCCTCTCTCTGTCTCCCCTCTCTCCGCACGCCCCCCACCTCCTCTCTCTCTCTACCCTCTCTCTCTCTCCCGCTCGTCTCTCCCTCTCCCTCGTGCGAGCACCTACGGCGGCCGATTTCGGCGAGCTCCGACGGGATTCGACGCCGCCCAGCACACCCATGTGACCCCCTCGCCCCGCTCCTCCATCCCCTCCGACCAGATCTGACTCATGCGTCCTCCAGCAACCACGCGTGACCCTCCCCTGCGGCTAGGGTTTCGGCCACCACATCGCCGGCGTGGCTCCGGTGTTGCTCCGGTGACACGGGTGAGTCTCTTCACTCCTCCTCGTCACATCCATCCCTCTCTTTCTCACTGCGTCGCGTCGCGTCTCCTCTCCCTCACAGAACCATCACGCCGGGAAGCCATGGACGGGAAGGACGCCATGGACGGGAAGGAAGCCGTGGAGGACGCAGCTCCACCACTGCCCCAACGCCATCCAGGTCCGCCCCTTCTCCTCTCCTCCCCTCTTGGATTTCTTCTTTTCCTGCCTTGCACCCGTCCACTCAAGTTCTAAACCAAACAAGAAAAATTATCAATCTTGTTTTGGCTACATAAGCAATAATGGTTGAGGAGGACTCAGTTGTTCACTTCTATAATTGTGCCATAAATCGGTTTACTCTGCTTGAGGGCTGCCGTGGTTAGCTCGATTTGATAGGGTCCTTACTACATATGTTGTAGGGATTTAACTTGACTTGCTAATAATGAGTGTCAATCAATCAAACACAAGGAAACTATAAATGCTTACTATTTCGTATAGTGATCGTTGTGTTGTGTATAGGTAAAACTTGTGTTGTCCTTATCTACTTCGGAGGCATCATCATGTGTTGTCAATTTAGTTTCTGCCATGGTTTTGGTTTGGTCCTGCTTATGCCAAATCGATCATTCATTGCTTCTGAACACTCTACCTTTAATCTTTGCTTCTGTAAAACCGGCCTTTCTTCTATTGAATGGAGTGTTTGCTTGCTATGCGGGAAAAGTAGCTCATCATCGATGATTTGGCATGTGCAACCAAAGTGGACGGACCGCATTTAGGTCCGGTCGCCGTGAGGATCCTCTGGCGGTGCTGGATGTGCCGTGGCGCGGTGGTGCCCCCGGGTGGCGCCTTCGTGCTGCGGTGCCCCTGGTTGGCGCCTTCGTGCCCGTGCTCTCACTGGCACCGCCATTGTGGTGCTCTCCGGCAAGCTCCGGCTTGTTGTGGTGGTGTTGGTTGTGATGCTGGTCACACCATAGTGATGGTGTGGCTGCATCCTACTTCGGCTACAACTCCTTTTGGTGAGCTTCTCCTTGCTCCCCTCCTGATCTATCTAATGCATAGCTCTTGATCTTGTTGGATGTGAGGCTCTATTAGCTGTGGTTAGCTGCTGTAGATGAGCATCAACTTGTATTGGAGCTCTCTGTGATGGATTCTTGCTGTGTGAGGGTTTTGGTTAGTGACCATCTATGTGTATTTGGGAAGTATATATACTCCTGTACTGCTCTGTTCTGTGTAGTTGATCCTGGAGTTGTTACTTTGGTCAGTTACTTTACTCATGAACGGATACTCACTTGTTCTTAGTTATTTTACTTCTAATACTGATATGAACAGATACCACTTGGTTTGGCTATTCCTATTTGTCTCTTTCTAGTAGCCTATGAACAGATACTATACTTGGTTTTGGCTGTTACTTTCCTAGTTTTCTACTGATAAGACAGATACTACATCTGATTTGGGCAGTGATGCTGGTCTGAGCCCCCCTCTCTTAGGCTTAATTTACATGTGACTATCCCTGTGCTGTGATGAACTAGCCCTGGCACTTCCAGGCTGTCTGAGCACATAATCCCTCAAGTATACCTTGAGGTCTTCTGTAGCTCTCCTTAATAGTTATCTCTTCTAAGCTGCTGGTGGTTGGATGTGTTGGGACTTGGTCTGGTTGGCTGGTTGTGATGTATATCTCCTCCTGGAGCTTTTTTTTTGGCGTTGCATAGTGACATGTACCTATTGTCACTAGTCAAAACTGATTGTGGTGATGAAGTCTAATCTTTGGCTTTAATCACTAGTTTTTAGTTGGCTTAATTCCTGGAGCTAGTACTGATAGTGGTCTTTGTGTTGGCATTTAACTTACTGCTAATTGTGGTGGCTTCTTGATTAGGTCCTTGGCTGGTTCTCTTCTTTGGCTCTTTGGTATTGGTTTACTCTATTTGGCTTTCTAATTAAGATCACTTTGAAAATCAGGATCTTAACTAAGATTATCTTGATCTCAAGTACTGGCTCCTATAGCATTGCATTTCACCAAGTGAAATGCTACATTTCTACTCCTAACCCATTCTCTCTTTCTTAGTGTTTTTGTTATGCAGGTTGGAAGAAAAGAAGAAGATCCAGAGAAGATCTTAGTAATAAGATAGTTTTTAGGAAAATAGATATTTAGTTTTAGATTATTCCTTGTAATACTTGTTGGATATGTGTTCATGGATATGTGTTGGATATATATGTGTTCATGACTATATATTGGTAACATGTGTTGGATATGTGTTCATGGATATGTGTTGGATATATATGTGTTCATGAGTATTGGTAATATGTGTTGGATATGCTATATTGGTCATATATATAGTCTGTGTTTGATTGTGTTTGATTTTCTGTAAAAATGAATTGATATAAGAAGAAACAGAATTAATGCCTATTTGGTCTCTTTGCCATCTGCCAACAGATGGCAAAGAGCCTGCAGCCTTTGCCGTCTGCCAGCAGATGGTAAAGAGTCGTGCCCTTTGCCGTCCGCCACTGACAGCAAAGGCCTCTTTGCCGTACGCTACAAAAAACATACGGCAAAGAAGGCCTTTGCCGACCCTGTCTTTGCCGTCACTGTTTGCCGTCCGCGGCGGACGGCAAAGGCCTTTGCCGTTCGCCATCCTAGCCTTTGCCGTCCGCCATGGCTGATGGCAAAGTACCAGATTCCTGTAGTGAGAGTGACGGTGTCCTGGACTAGGGGGTACTCAACGCGTCGTCTCCCGATCAGTTGGATTAGGCCGAGGACCCCCATGGCCGTATACTCATGGGCCAGTCCGGACAACTGCCGCATACAAGGAAGAATCAACAAGACTTGGCGATCAAGAGAAGGACTCCTCCCCGACCGGCGTATTCGGCTAGGACTCTTGTTATCCTAGGCCTCTGGTGCATTATATAAACCGGGGCCAGGCTAGTCGATAGACATATACAACAACAATCATACCATAGGCTACCTTCTAGGGTTTAGCCTCCTTGATCTTGTGGTAGATCTACTCTTGTAACACACATCATCAATATTAATCAAGCAGGACGTAGGGTTTCACCTCCATCAAGAGGGCCCGAACCTGGGTAAAACATCGTGTCCCTTGCCTCCTATTATCATTGATCCCAAGACGCATAGTTCGGGACCCCCTACCCGAGATCCCCCGGTTTTGACACCGACATTGGTGCTTTCATTGAGAGTTCCGCTGTGTGATCAGCGAAAGGATCAATGGCTCGACTGCAGGTCAACTGCGATGTCGGCTTCTTCGTCACCAGCTCGGCTGGTCACCTTGGCTTGACCGAGGACTGCGCCCTACTTCCGATCGTCATGTTCAGATGAAGGCCTTCATCAAACACCAACTCCGATCTCTATCAAGATAGTGGAGGAGTCATCCATGGAGCTCGGGGGCTCAACGTCAACATTACCCTCAGGCGACCGTGCTGTTTTCCTGGACAGCAAATTTGTATCCGCCGCCACCGCCTCGTCGAGTGTCGCTTAAGAGATTACTTCGGTGAAATTATGCGGAATTAAGTCTAGAACAACCCTGCAAAAATTCCATTGAGTTCCGATGGAGGAATCTCCGGCAATCTCCGATATACCGGAGCCCGGTTGAATCTGGACGAGAATCCGGATGAGTTTAGGGCGTGGTATCTAGAATCTAGCTCGGATGTCCTTTGGAGGATCCAACCATTGATTTGCTGCGGAATTCCCATATCTACCACCTGCCCAAAATTCAGCTCGATCTGACCGTCCAACCTCCGGGAAACTTCCGATTAGTGCATCACTTTTTGGACTTGTTTTCTGCGCGAGTACGAGTCCGACCCGAATTCATCTTCTTTATGAACGGGATTTCGGACATCCTTTTTGAAGGAAGTTTTGTATGGGGTATTGTATTTTGTTCCCGAACACATCCCACTAACTTTAAGATCTTTTGAACATGATTTTCGGCATCATGCTGGTGTCAAACCAGTCCGACAATATAGCTCCATGGCTGCCGACCTGTGCTAGACACATCGTCACTTTGTTGAGCCAAGGTCAACTTCTTCGGATCATCATCTTGGCAAGCCGAACAAGAGTCCAGCATCGCGAAGGATAAATCATCATCAACGTCGCCTCCCCACGGATTACACGGAGCGGGCATACCGGCATCGCCGCACGGTCGCTTCATTAAGCCGGCATCGACCACGTCACGACCTTCATCGGCAAGGCCGCACTATTGCTTCTTCAAGCTGGTGTCCATCACGCCGACCTACTTCGACATCTCGGCTGGACCGGGGGCTTCGCCATCTCTTCATCAACCTACTCCGGACACTTCGGCGTCACTAGCCGGCCAGGCATGGGTGCGCGGATTGAGTCCCAATTTTGGGAATCACCTTCCTTCGGATTGCTACAACAAATAAACTAGGTGCTATTAATCCTAGTATTTCTTTTTGCTTGTTTGGGTTAAATTTTACCCAAGGAGTTATTACTCTGGTTAGTCCAGCATATGTACATAGGTCTATCAAATGGTGTCCACATTATCGACGGTCGCATGATGGTTCGGTCAGTTTCCGTACACAGGTCGGCAAACGCCGCATCCGGAACTCGGGCCGACCTGTGAATCCAGGCTTTGCCACGCCTTTATTGCATTACGCCGATGACCTGCATCGACATCGACTTCGGCGCCAGGACATATTTCTTTTGCTACTCACTTTGCATAAATTATTTATTATGCAACATTTTTTTAATTCCTATTATTACTATTACCCCCGGTCTGCACTATTTTTTGTGCACAGGAAAATGATCCAGCCGGACTATATCCTTTGACGTCACATCGGCCAGACGGGGGCTTCGTCAACACTTCATTACCCCATGCCGGGGACTTCGGCATCACTCTGCCGTCCTGCATTGACCATGCTATGTCACCACTTCGGAGTGCCGAGCTCCTTGCTCCGCCACCTCGGGACCGGCTTGGGGGATGGAACCTTGTCCCGCATCAAGCTCGGACCGTGTCGTCAATACCGAACACATTAACCAGCTAAGTTGCCTTCACGCTCAAAGTTTTAAATTTCTAACTTGTGTTCGGTTCGACCAAGAATTATACTTTTTTGTAAAAAAGTTGCTTGTAAAAATTTTCCTTGTCGAAACTTTGTTCGCACACGCTTGACGCGCTACTCGCGCTCATTATACCTGGGGGCTTCTTTAACAGAAGCTTATTAATACGGGGTTTATGCCCAACACATGTGTCACACTTCCGCATGTACCTTTTATTCACCATTATATGCATCGATATGACTTAAGTTTTGGCCAAGCTGGGTTGCCTGGCTCCTGTGCTTACCCCTACGTTCCCGATTATTCGGCTAGGTGGTAAAGGGAGCACCTCTGCGATTGTTACTGCCGGGTCAGCCGGATGTGTACCTCAGACTGGGTGAAGCCGAAAGCTAGCGTTCTTAAGGGAATACTCGGTCGGTGAACTAAAAGATGATTTCTTACCTATTTATTTACCTGCCCCCAGATGTTTTTCTGCTCTTTTCGCAGTCCGGACATGCACTTTAGGGCAATCCTCCCAGGGAAAGGAACCCCTAACGGAACTATTCTCCCTGGAAGATGTTTCTTACTAACCATGTAATATAACATAACTAGTTGGGCACTTGTCTGATAAAGCACTAATGACCCCTACGCCTGGTCTCCACGCATGCCCCGGTTTTTATAACCGCGAGGGTATTCGGACACACTCTGGACTATTGGGTCCAGAGGTTGAAGCGAAAAGGTCCGCTACGACAAACGATCTACAATCCGGCTAGAAGGCATTCTACATGTCACCTTACATTTTATAATCAACTTTTACCCAAGTCGCTTGGGGGCTCTTATGTTTATTTGAGCCGTTTCATACTAAGTGTTTTTCTTCTTAGTCGTTGCAAAGTTAAAGCACGGCAGAAGCACTTTTTTTTCTAAAGTCCAATTTTCGGATTGGCACCGAACACTTGATCTTGTTTGGACGTCATGTTTTTACTGACGTTTTTTGGTTTTCCAAGCTTTTGGCACTTTTAACAATTTGTGTGTTTTCAGCACAAGTCTCGCAGTGCAACGCCGGACACCTTTAGAGATTCGGCAAAAACATTCTCGGATATTGCTATATATGCATCAGCTTCGAATTGTGTCTTCGGTCAATAGTTGGGTTGCCCGGCTCCCGTGCTTGCCTCCTACATTCCGCTTTGTTCGGCTAGGTGTGCAAAGGGAGAACCACTGCGATTGTGCTTCCAGCTCACATGGTCAAGCACCTCAGTGGAGAAAGCCGAAAACTGACTGTCACAATAGGTGTAAACTGGTTAGCGATCCGATGACTATAATAAATGACGGGCCATTCATAACATTGGCTGAAGTGTTTCCGGCTTGACCTCGACTATCGCCGAACACTACCGGGGGCTATTAACTGGCCTCCCAAACTAAATCCTTGATCTTTTGCTCTTACATTGGAGCTGAGGTTTCATGATCATGCTTAGCATGACAACCCAAAGAAAGGAACCGATAGCGGGACTATTTTCTTTGGAAGACATTTCTTCTGTTAAACAGCAATATAACATATCTCTCTCCGTACCTTTGTTTAGAAAGCCGTATGACCAGATTGCCTTGTTTGTCGTAAATCTTTGCCCTCATAAAGGCTTAATAAAGTAGGACAAACACTCCTCGGCTACTGGCCGAGGAGGTTGAAGCCCATGGTCGGTCAACAAAGTTTTGTACAATGCGGATCCGAGCATTAATGACGTAAAGTACTTGGATACATAGAGTCATTACACATAATTTGTGATTTTACTATGGATATCGATCCTTAATTCGGCCTCCCGTGTCCGCATTAACGCTCGGGGGCTACTGAGCTTCGGGCTTATTATTTACAAATATTAAAGGGGCACATCGATCCCCTGATCTGGTGTTGCCACCCGACCAGTGTCTCGGGGGCTACTGCATTGCCTGTTCTATGCAGAAAATTTTAAGTGCAATACAGTTTCCGAGGAGATTTTGATCCTCAGGTTGGTCGGCCGCACCCAACCTGAGTCTCGAGGACCGAGCACGCCGCTTTTTCTGTCCCGAAGTATTCTGCCGAGCTAGGACTTGATCCTCAGACCGATTTTGCAAATCAACCTGAGTCTCAGCGGCTACGGGGATCAGCGGTCTTATGTCATCCTTCATGTGCATCTCAGGTTTTAGACCGATACCCACCTTGAGGGCTACTGGCATCAATAAAAAACATTGACCAAAAATCAGCCCATGACCGAGGTGCTTAACCACCTCGGAAGCAGTTCGACATATAGCTCGGATGCAAGTGGCTGGCTCCATAGAGGGCATTTCCGGCATTAAGCTCGGTTAAACTCCTTCAAACTTCTTTGAACCAAGGTGATTTATGACACCTCGGATAAAGTCTGGCATTGGAGCTCGGATACATAGTCCGGCGTTGGAGCTCGGATACAGTCCGGCGTTGGAGCTCAGATACATAGTCCGACGTTAGTGCTGGGAAGCAGTCCGACATTGGTGCTCGGCTGCAAAAGATACCTCGAATGCAGTCCGGCGTTGGAGCTCGGACGCAAGAGGACGTTGCCACCCGGGAACAACTTCAAATCCGAGGCATGGCATAAAAATAACAAGGCATTGATAAAGGCCGTAAACTTAAAGGGGCTCCTCGGATACCCAACGCGTAAACTCGTCGAATGCATTTTGGCGATCCTCAAGATAGAAGATGAGAAGATTTGTTGAACCAGTTTTCAAGACCAGCAACCGAAGATGAAGAACAGTTCGGAAGAATCGAGGAGCGTCCCTAACTTGAAGACCGGTTCAGGGGGCTACTGACGGTGTCCTGGACTAGGGGGTACTTAACACGTCGTCTCCCGATCAGTTGGATTGGGCCGAGAACCCCCATGGCCGTATACTCATGGGCCAATCCGGACAACTGCCGCATACAAGGAAGAATCAACAAGACTTGGCGATCAAGAGAAGGACTCCTCCCCCACCGGCGTATTCGGCTAGGAGTCTTGTTATCCTAGGCCTCTGGTGCATTATATAAACCGGGGCCAGGCTAGTCGATAGACATATACGACAACAATCATACCATAGGCTAGCTTCTAGGGTTTAGCCTCCTTGATCTCGTGGTAGATCTACTCTTGTAACACACATCATCAATATTAATCTAGCAGGACGTAGGGTTTCACCTCCATCAAGAGGGCCCGAACCTGGGTAAACCATCGTGTCCCTTGCCTCCTGTTACCATTGATCCCAAGACGCACAGTTCGGGACCCCCTACCCGAGATCCGCCGGTTTTGACACCGACAGAGAGTTTTATGATGACTTTGAAGGTTGTCAAACTTAGACTGAAGTCTCTAAAGATTTTCAGTTAAGTCTTTAGTGCGGTCCATTTCATCACCCAACATATCATCACTTTTGTCTAGCATGTTCTGAAGTTTTTCAATAGCCTTTTGTTGTTTCACAGCAATCTTAGCAATTTTAGAGTAGCTAGGCTTAAGATTTTCATCAGATTCATCCTCACTAGATTCAGAAGAGGGGTATTTTGTTACCTTGGCACCCTTTTCCATGAAGCAATAGGTGGGAGCGTAGTCATCATTATCTTCGTCAGCCTTGTTGGTAAGGTCAATTTCTTCAGAGTTGAAGATGGACTTGCTGACGAATGCAGTAGTGAGAGCCAGACTTGCCACACCAGACTCGGACTCCTCAGATGCCTCCTCTTCCTCATGTTCCTCAGATTCAGCTTCAGAGTCCATTTCCTTGCCAATGAATGCCCAAGCCTTTATGGAGCCGCTCTTCTTGTGAGATGAAGATTTCAAGGATTTTGATGATGAAGATTTTGAAGATTTCTTCTTCTTCTTAGCGTCATCAGAACTGTAATCCTTGTATTTCTTCTTCTTTAATTCCTTTTCCCACTGAGGACAATCTTGAATATAGTGACCAGGTTTCTTGCATTTGTGGCAAAGTCTTCTCTTATAGTCACTTGACGAGGAATCGCTGCTCCTTGAGGATTTTCCAAAGCGACCACGTCTTGAGAACTTCTGGAACTTCTTCACGAGCAGTGCTAGCTCCTGGATCAATTCTTCAGGATCACCAAGGCTACTACCAGAATCTTCACATTCAGATTCAGACACAGCCTTGGCCTTGAGGGCACGTGTTTTGCCATAGCTTGAACCATAGAGATCTCTCTTTTCAGCAAGCAGGAACTCATGAGTATTTAGCCTCTCGAGGATATCAGCGGGATCCAGTGACCTGTAGTCAGCAGGTTCTTGTATCATCAGTACCAGAGTATCAAATGAAGAATCTAGCAATCTCAACAATTTCTTCACCACCTCATGGTCGGTGATTTCAGTGGCGCCAAGCGCTTGAAGCTCATTTGAGATGTCAGTGAAGCGATCGAAGGTTTGCTGAACATTTTCATTGTCGAGTCGTTTGAAGCGGTTGAAGAGATTGCGAAGAACGTCAACACGAGAGTCACGTTGAGTTGAGACTCCTTCATTTATTTTGGAGAGCTTATCCCAGATAAGCTTAGCAGTTTCTAAAGCACTCACTATTCCATACTGTCCTTTGCTTAGATGGCCACATATGATATTCTTCGCTTGAGAATCGAGTTGCTTGAATCTCTTCACATCAGCAACATTCAGGGAAGGTGTGACTGAGGGAACACCATTTTCCACAATGTACCAAAGATCGTTGTCAATTGCTTCAAGATGCATTCGCATCTTATTCTTCTAGTAAGGGTAGTCCGTGCCATCGAAGGTAGCACACCCACCGGAGACCTTGATCATACCTGTGGTCGACATAACTAGAACTCCAGGTGGTTAAACCAAAATCACACGGAACAAGGGAGTACCTTTCTCTGATACCAATTGAAAGTGCGTTATATCGACTAGAGGGGGGCGAATAGGCGTTTTTTTATGAATTCTTCACTGAGGAATTTCCCGGTGAGGAAATTCCTTGGCGAAGAACTACTTGCAGCGGAATAAGTACTCAGAAGTAAGCATAACAGAATACAGGCATGGTCATCATGATGAAATGAAGACACGCATAGAGTACAGAAAGCGTAAACACATGATAACACAAGATGAAGACAAACAGACTGAAGAAATTGAACTGAGGAAATTGAGAAAGTCTTCAGTCAAAGTCTTCATACACGGATATGAACAATCACTCAACACAGTAATGAGTAAATGAAAGAGTTGAGGGAATAGAACCAGGAAGGTTGGTGAAGACAATGATTTGGTAGACCAGTTCCAACTGCTGTCTCAGTTGTACGTCTGGTTGGAGCGGCTGAGTATTTAAACTCGAGGACACACAGTCCCGGACACCCAGTCGCTGAGCACGCAGCTCAGGACACCAAGTCCTCACCGTATTCTCCTTGAACTAAGGTCACACAAACCTCGTCCAATCACTCGTGGTAAGTCTTCAGGCGACTTCCAAACCTTCACAGACTCAGTCACTCGGCGATCCACAATTCCTCTTGGATGCTCTAGACCATGACGCCTAACCATCTGGAAGAAGCACAGTCTTCAAAGGTAACAAGCGTCAGATCCACGTAGGACCAATCTCTTCAGTGAGGCTCAATAACTTTGGGTTTGTAGGTGTTTGGGTTTGGGTTTTTTCCTCACTTGATGATTTTCGCTCAAAGTCCTCGGAGGATGGGATGCTCTCAAATGACAAGTGTTAGTTTCTCTCAGAGCAGCCAACCAGCTAGTGGTTGTAGGGGGCGGCTATTTATAGCCTAGGGAGCAGCCTGACATGATAAGACATAAATGCCCTTGTCTGATATGACCGTTAGGTGGATAAGATATTTTGTGACAGCTGGCGCGCAGCACAGCAACGGTCGGAAATTTGACTCTCAAATTCCTCAGGGCTATCATGTTCCTCACTTCCTAGGCAATCCGCATTGGTGAATTCCTAACTCCTCAGTCAGAACAAATTCCTCAGCGACTTGAAGAACTTCGTCTCTGTCACTGAAGAAATGACTGAACTGTATGAGATTTCCAAAGGCTTCACTCGAAGCGATTGGTAGGTGTAGGATTTTGAGTTGAGCATCACATGGAAATTTTTCCTTAGTATTTCCTCGACCCCCTTTAACAGTACGGTGTTTCCTATGACTCAAGAAAGAGAAAAACAAAACTATGAAAACGAAAGTCTTCAAGCTTCATATTCCTCGCATGAATATCAAGAATTCACGGACACACCAATTTCTTCACTTTCAAAGTCTTCATGAAAGTCTTCAGGAATACCAAAATCTTCAGTCGAAGATATTCATTTTTAGGGGTCGACTTTCTCTGTAAATATCAAACTCCTCATAGACTTATAGACCTGTGTACACTCATAAACATATTAGTCCCTTAACCTATAAGTCTCCAATACACCAAAATCACTAAGGGGCACTAGATGCACTTACAGGCACTGAGGCGACCACACCATAGCCAGGTGCGGGCCCAACTCTGGCTGCACGGCCCTAGGGTGTGGGCCCCTCGGGCGTCCACCGACATTGCCCTTCCGCCTATATAATGCCCCGAGGCGAAAACTCTAAATAATGAAGCCTCCGTCCATGAAAAATTCCGCAGCGCCGCCACCATCAACGACGAGATTCAGGGGATAGAGGTGTCCGTTTCGGCACCCTATCGGGATGGGGAATTGCCCCCGGAGCCATCTCCATCGACTCCACCGCCATCTTCATCACCGTTGCTAACTCCCATGATGAGGAGGGAGTAGTTCTCCTCCGAGGCTGTGGGCTCTACCGGTCGCTATGTGGTTTATCTCTCTCTCCCAAGGTGTGATCTTTATGTGATCATGAGCTTTGTAATCTGGTTAATTTAGTAGATGTTACTCTCATCTATTATGCTACTCAAGTGCTTTTATTAATGTGATCTCCGGAGACACCTTGTCCCACGGTGTGAAGGTGACAGTGTGCACACCGTGTGTGGCTCTTAGGCTAAAGATTACAGAAATACTTATCATGAGTTATAATTTGAGTTGGATGTCTCTATGAAATTGTGGTGTTTGTTTGGAACCATCTAGCGCTCAAGGTGACAGTGTGGAGTTACCTAGATGGGGAATGCGAACTTTAAGGTGTGCTTTTATAGCCCTACGTGGTGAATTGGTGTTCGTTATCCAACCGGAGAGTAGTTCAGAGTAGCATAGTGATGAGAAGATGTTTATGTGTTCAATTATGATATCATTGTTGAGAGTGTCCACTAGTAAAAGTATAATCCCTACGTTTTGTTTCTAAGCATTGAAACATCGTTTACAACCAGTTATGCTACATGTTTGCTTGCTGACATTTTTATTTCAGATTGCAATTACCACTTGTAATCATCCATATTACTTGTATTTCACTATCTCTTCACCGAACTAGTGCACCTATACACCTGACAAGTGTATTGGGTGTGTTGGGGACACAAGAGACTTCTTGTATCTTAATTGCAGGGTTGCTTGAGAGGGATATCTTTGACCTCTTCCTCCCTGAGTTCGATAAACCTTGGGTGATTCACTTAAGGGAAACTTGCTACTGTTCTACAAATCTCTACACTTGGAGGCCCAACACTGTCTATAAGAATAGAAGCGTGCCTAGACATCAAGCTTTTTTCTGGCGCCGTTGCCGGGAGGTAAGGTAAAAGGTACTCACATCCTCTAGCTACTAATCTATCTTCTAGTACTGTTGCTAGTGTGTGAGTGGTCAAAGTTATTTCCTTTAGATTCTGCAATTATATCTTTTTGTTTCTTGTTTTTATTTTCACTAGTTAGGCTTAATGGAAAACAACAACAAAATTAGAGAGCTTTATAGTATGTTTCCTGAGTTAGGACATGAAGTGTTTGAAGAGAAAATTAAAAAACCTATGGAACTTTATTTGCATGCTAATAGAAATGTTATTAGTATGAACTATTTGAACAGCATTATTGCTAATGTTATGGAAAAGTCTAAGCTTGGGGAAGCTGTTTTTTATGAAAATGGTCTTTTTAGTTCCCCAGCTTTAGAGGAGAAATTTTTCATGAAAATGGTCTTTTTACGAAAATGTTATTTTTACTTCCCCAGCTTTAGAGGAGAAATTGAATGATTTTAGATTCTAAACGATTTTTAAATTTGAACAATTTTCAAATTTGAACAATTTTCAAAATTTGAAACATTTTCATAATCTGAACGTTTTCAACAATCTGAACATTTTTAAAATTCGAACATCTTTAGAATCTAAACAGAAAAAGCAGGAAAAAAGGACCAACTCCGAGGTAGTCACCAAACTCCTCCTCCTCTCCGGCAGAGATGTTCTCCCTCGCCTGCTGCCTTTGACTCTGCACTCCATCTTCCTTTTATATTGATATTACTCCCCTTCTCACCCGATCCCTCCGGTACTTCTGATCTGTTCTTCTCCATCTTCCCTAACCCTAATTCTGCCACCCTCTCATCCCCCTTCCCCCCGATCTCCTTGTGAGTTGGATCTGCCATGCACGAAGATGCGCGTGACGGGTAGTGGTAGATCCCATCGGCAGCCAGAAAGATCCGGCGATCGGTGAGATTTTACGTGGGCGCTAGCATGAACGCCAGAGGAAAGTTGGAACCCTAGCGGCGGAGCCAGGGGGAGACACGAGAATTCCTAGGGTCCACCCAACGCGTGCACTAATAGAGCATGCTCACGCGGGCACTCTCGGTGGCCCGGTCCATAAGCGGGAAGAGTTTTTCTTTCAATTTTTCTTAATTTCTTTTTCTTCTTTTTATTTTCTGCTTCTTTTTTCTTCTTTTTTAAATTTTGGTTTCCCTTTTTCTCGTTTCTGTTGCTTTTTTATTTTTCAATGTTTGCATTTTTTCAATTTTGTTTTTTTATTTGAAATTTTTTTAATTTGAACTTTTCCAAAGAGGGACGTTTTTTAATATGAACAAATTTAAACATTTCTCAAATTTGAACAACTTTCCAATTGGAACAAATTTTAAGTTTTAACAAATTTTAAATTTGAACATTTTCTATTTTTAAACTTTTTCAAATTTGAATTTTTTTAGATCTCGTATTTTCTTAATAATTTATTAATTACCAAAACAATAAAACAAAAAATAAAATGACTGGAAAAAGAAATTAAATTTATAACTTTTTATTTGGCCGCGTTCGAGGCGGCCCATCAGGAGGCTCTGCGTTCGTGGTGGTTTAGGCCATGTTTGAGCAGCACATAGGGTTTGCCCCACTGATCACGAGCGACGAGGAGCCAGCCAGCAACCAGGTCAGATCTGATTCTTAAATAAGATTGTTTCTAAATTACAAATAAATTTGATAATCTGAACGCTTTTCAAATTCGAAACATTTTGAAAAATCCGAATACTATTTTTCCTTTTCTTTTTTCCAGTGTTTTCAAAATCAGAACGGTTTTAAAATTTGAATGATTTAAAATTGAACAAGTTTAAAATTTGAACAAATTTCTATATTCATATTGTTAATAATCTGAAAATTTACGAAATCTGGATAATTTGAGCAACTCTAAAATTGAACGATTTTTAAATTCGAACCATTTTCAAATTTGAACGATTTCCATATTTGAACAATTTTCATAATTTGAAACATTTTCATAATCTGAACGTTTTCAACAATCTGAACATTTTTAAAATTCGAACGTCTTTAGAATCTAAACAGAAAAAGCAGGAAAAAAGGAAAAATAAAAGAAACATAGCGAAAACCAATCGAATAACCGCAGCAAAAAAGTGAAAGAACCGTGCAGAGAAACCTGAAAAAACCAGCCCCGGATTTTCTGTTGATTTACCTATATGGGTTGGCCAAATAGCGCAAGGTTGCATGTCGCAGCTATATATCACAACGAGCGATGTATAAGGATCTCCGATACTACCGTAGCGAATCGAGCATATCATCACCATCGAGACGTTGACGCTCCAAAAAATACATTTTATTTCCATCATTGCCTTTTAATGTTGTTTCTACGTAGTACAGAAGATATCTTTTTTTATAGACAATACCATGATATATTATAGTAGGAAATAGTATATGGTACAGATACATAAGCTGTCTCCAGCGATTATAAAATAAGAAAGCTCACATCAACAAACAAGATAACTCTTTTATACGTGATAAGCAACCTCAAACCAATAAACACTACATCTATTTCATTCAGTACAACGGCATAAGATTTTTTATTCTTAACAGGTTTTACGAATTTAGTGCTCATATGCAGGAGTAATTATTCCTGGGAGCCAAAACACAATGTCATGCAACCTCCACAATGCATGAAATTTCTATCTTCTTGTCGTGACGTAATTTACTCCACCCAAGATTCTTCTTAACAATCGATACCACATATATTTAAAATAGTTCATGGTCACTACAGGAAACGGGCGATAGGCCGACGGCCCGACACTGTTGGCATAGGCCAAATAACCCTCGGCACAGGCTATAGCCCGAGGGCGGCCCTGGGCGTATCGCCCTCGGGTATCTGCGTACAGGTATTTGTCGTCGGCGTAGAGGATTCCCTCGATGTAGACTTGGCGGGCCCATCGCTAACAGATGATGGCCGTTAGACGTCGAACAGGCTACACCGACGGCTTTGCCCTCGGGCTAGATAATCGATTTTGTTTCCAACCTTTTTTCCAAAAAAAATCCAATTTTTTTCACACTTGTTAATTTCACAACAGACATTTTTAACTCTCAGCACATTTAATGTAAAATCAAATTGCACTTGTGGTCAAACTTCCCGCTCGACCACCCATCCTCACACTACTCCAACTCCAGCATGCTTAACTTCTCCGTTCCTTCCGGATGAGCTATCAAGAAAGAAATCATATCTTAGTGATAATAGTACCATATCAATCATATTAACTCTTGGACTATGGTGTCACACCTTTTTATTTTTGAATTCCATATAAATACTTAAATACACAACAATTAATAAGTAATAATAATAATAATTTTCAATTCAAATAAAATAAATTAATTAATATTTTTTCTTTTTTCTATTTAATATGGAATATTTAATATCTTTAAATCCTTAAATCTGAATTTGACAAACAATATGTCTAAACCTATCAAAAAATGAGGAGAATCCAAATATAACATCCATATCGTCTTGTGAACCTAAAAAAAATGATATTTCCAAAAAAAATCATGAGCATTAGATCATGTATGTGTAGTTCAAATTGACCATAGTTCAGATCGAGCAATAGGTACATGTATTTTTTAAAAAATATATGTACACCATGTATATCGACTTGAATCGTTAGTATGTGACATAAGAAGATTATGTGGGCAGGTTTTTCATATTTTTCATATTTTTTGAATTTTTTATGCTCATTTCAAAAAAATTTGAAATGTGTAATATTTAAGTGTATATAGAGAGATCTTATTCTTCTGCAAATTTGATATATTATTTGTATTTATCTGAATTATAATGATTCAGTTATGATTTTTCTAAAATTAATATGATAAAATGGAAAATAGCTATGCCGACGGCGTAGCTTCAGAACCTATGCCGAGGGCTTTGCCCTCGACGTAGACCCTCCGTCGTGACGCGGTCGTAACACTGTTAGCCTGGGCTGGCCTACACCGAGGCTGGCATATACCCCGAGGGCAGCTGTTGGCCCAGACATGGGTTCACCGAGGGCCGATCCTACGCTAAGGGCCGGGCGGGCAGGCGGGCTAGATTGCCAGCCCTCTACACCGACGGCCCCGATGTTTTGCCGTCAGTGTAGAGGCTGGCCGTCGGCTCCAGACATCAGTCCTGTGGTGGGTGAAGATACACAAGTTGTTTTCAGCGATTATAAAATAAAGTACATATAAGAAAATGAGCAAATCTCCAAGGTCTTTAAACTCTTATTTTCCATCACAGGCAGCCAAATTGTCACGACATAAATGCCAAACTATAGGCTCGTAAATACCGACGATGGTTCTCCCGTATTTTTAAATCTGAGCCGCAATGCCAAGGCTACGTGCATGCGCGCAACCGTTAAACTAATCACCCGACATCAGCGAGAGCAACAACACCAGTATTCCAGGGAAAAAGATACCGAACAGCCTGGTCGACATCGCTAGAGATCCGAAAGTACGAATCACCATTGTCGATGGTGTAGCATCCGGGATAAATATTACGAGGACTAGTTGAATGCCTGTTCGTTGCAACGGCCTCTAAAATATTTTATTTCTGCACATGTAAGCATAATACATCTTAATATTTTGTCGCATATAGAAAGGTAGAGAAATATAGTATTCAAGAAACTATAGAATTATACATTTTGATGTGATTGGACAAAAAGTTATAGTTTGATTTCTATGCATAGTAATAGAAAACCCATCTACTCATCTTATTCTTAGTTAGGTGTGTTAAACTGTATAGTTATCAGATACGGTTAGTATCTAGGATTGTAGGTATCTTGTATAACAACCTGTACTTATCCTCCTTTAAACCCTAGCGGCAGCCCTAGAGGCGCCCTATATAATGATCCAATCTCTTCTCTCTTTGTTTCACATGGTATCAGGCCATCGCATAACTGCTCGATGGGTTCTCCTTCCTCCGGCGGCATGACTTCCTCGACCCTGGCTTCTCTGCCCATGCCCTCTGGGCTCTCAGCGCCGACATCTTCCGCTGTTCCCCAACCCTCTGCTAGCCTCATTACCGCCAAGCTTACCTCCTCCAACTTCCTCCTCTGGAAAGCACAGATCCTTCCTCCCCTTCGAATCATCGGTGTCACATGGCTATGTCGATGGCACCACCCCTACTCCTCCTCGCATCCTCCCAACTGATGACAAGGGGGGCGCGCTCCTAACCCGGAGTATGCTGCCTGGTCCCGTCAGGATCAGATCATCCTGAGCTATCTTCGTGCTCGCTCACCGATGATGTGCTTCGGTAGGTCCATCTCTTCGACACCGCCCATGTGCCAGGAGGACATCATCACCGCCTTCATCACCGGGCTCGACAGCGAGTACGGGCCCCTCATCACTGCCATCTCCTTCGAACGCCGCCGCGACAACAAATGCAACACCAACAACCATGGCAAGGGAAACTACCGCGACAAGGGTCGCGGCAACTCTGGTGACCGTGGTGACTACAACAACAACAACAACAACCGCGACGGGTTCCGTGGTGACTGTGGTGGTGGTGGCAATCGTCAGAACGGTAACCGTGGTGGTGACCGCGGTGACCATGGCGGTGGCGGGGATGCACGTCTGCATTGCCAGCTCTGTCGGGGCCCTGGGCACTATGCCTGGGAGTGCGCTTAGCGCTAGAACCACGCCTTCCAACCTCAACAGTCCAAGATGGCGGGTCTCGCTGCCGCTTCACCACCATCCATCCTCGGTGACCCTAACTGGTCCACTGACACGAGGGCTACCGATCATATCATGTCGGATCTGGACCGTCTCACCGTGAGGGAAAAGTACCCTGGACAGGACCACATCCACACTGCCGATGGATCAGGTTTGCACATAGCTCATCATGGTCATGCCGTTCTTCCTACACCCTATGTCAATCTTAAACTTCACAACATATTACATGTTCCCAATGCCGACAAGAACCTTCTTTCTGTTAGTCGTCTTGCCGTTGACAATCATGCTTATCTAAAATATTATCCTACTCATTTTCTTATGAAGGATTTGACAACCAAGAAGGTTCTTCTTCGCGGCAGATGTGCAAATGGGCTCTATCCCATTCGGCCTTCACGTTCTCATGTCTTGTCTTCAGTTAGGCTCTCTGCTGAAGATTGACATGCTAGACTCGGCCACCCGTCCACACAAGTTGTTCAGCATGTTTTGGTGTCCAATAAATTAGCATCATCGAGTCGGGCTTTGGCCCATGTGTGTAATGCTTGTCAACATGGCAAAGTACATCAGCTACCTTTTCCTAGATCTTTGAATGTTTCCTCGTTTTCATTGGAACTTATTTTCTCAGATGTGTGGGGACCTGCCGAAACCTCCTCTCGTGGGTTCCAGTACTATGTTTCATTTATTGATGATTATAGTAAATTTGTGTGGATTTATCTTCTCAAACAAAAGTGTGATGTGTTTGATGTCTTTCGTGATTTTCTTGCCCATGTTGAGCGCCTCCTATCTCATAAAATCCTGTGTGTTCAATCAGACTGGGGTGGGGAATACGAAAAACTTAGCAACACATTTTTTCGGCAACTTGGCATTGCTCACCACGTCTCTTGTCCACACACACACCAACATAATGGCTCGGCCGAAAGGAAGCACCGTCACATTGTTGACATGGGCCTCTCCTTATTATCGCATGCGTCTATGCCCCTCCATTTTTGGGACGAGGCGTACTTGTCCGCATGCTACCTTATCAACCGACTACCTAGCCGCGTCATTGGCAATATGAGTCCCATGGAAAAACTGTTTTCACCAAGCCTGACTACGTATCTCTTCGCACGTTCGGGAGTGCATGTTGGCCTAACTTGCGCCCGTATTGTTGGGGAACGTTGCAGAAAATTACAATTTTTCCTACGGTTTCACCAAGATCCATCTATGAGTTCATCTAGCAACGAGTCATGGGAGAGTGATTGCATCTACATACCACTTGTAGATCGCGTGCGGAAGCGTTCAAGTGAACAGGGTTGATGGAGTCGTACTCGTCATGATTCAAATCACCGATGACCTAGTGCTGAACGGACAGCACCTCCGCATTCAACACACGTACGGAGTGGATGACGTCTCCTCCTTCTTGATCCAGCAAGGGGGAAGGAGAGGTTGATGATGATCCAGCAGCACGACGGCGTGGTGGTGGATGCAGCAGAACTCCGGTAGGGCTTCGCTAAGCGACTACGGGAGGAGGAGGAGGTGTAGCAGGAAGGGGAGGCGCCAAGGGCTTCAGGGTGCGGCCACCCCTCCCTCCCCTCCCTTTATATAGGTGCAAGAGAGGGGGGAGGGCGCAGCCTTGCCCCTTCCTCCAAGGAAGGGGTGCGGCCAAGAGGGGGGGAGGAGTCCATCCTCCCCAAGGCACCTTGGAGGTGCCTTCCCCTCTTAGGACTCTCCCCTCCCCAAGTCTCCTTGGCGCATGGGCCTCTTGGGGCTGGTGCCCTTGGCCCATATAGGCCAAGGCGCACCCCCACAGCCCG
>NC_041381.1:712353443-712365141 GCF_002162155.2 Triticum dicoccoides
ACCCCTTTCGGCACTCCCGGTACAATACCGATAAAGTGCGAAACTTATCCGGCGACCAAAATAAGACTTCCTATATATAAATCTTTACCTTCGGACCATTCCGGAACTCCTCGTGACATCCGGGATCTCATCCGGGACTCCGAACAACATTCGGTTTGCTGCATACTCATATTCATACAACCCTAGTGTCACCGAACCTTAAGTGTGTAGACCCTACGGGTTCGGGAGGCATGCAGACATGACCGAGACATTCTCCGGTCAATAACCAACAGCGGGATCTGGATACCCATGTTGGCTCCCACATGTTCCACGATGATCTCACCGGATGAACCACGATGTCAAGGACTCAATCAATCCCGTGTACAATTCCCTTTGTCTAACGGTATTGTACTTGCCCGATATTCGATCGTCGGTATACCGATACCTTGTTCAATCTCGTTACCGGCAAGTCTCTTTACTCGTTCCATAACACATCATCCCGTGATCAACCCCTTGGTCACATTGTGCACATTATGATGATGTCCTACCGAGTGGGCCCAGAGATACTTCTCCGTTTACACGGAGTGACAAATCCCAGTCTTGCTTCGTGCCAACCCAACAGACACTTTCGGAGATACCTGTAATGCACCTTTATAGCCACCCAGTTACGTTGTGACGTTTGGTACACCCAAAGCATTCCTACGGTATCTGGGAGTTGCACAATCTCGTGGTCTAAGAAAAAGATACTTGACATTAGAAAAGCTTTAGCATACGAACTACGATCTTTGTGCTAGGCTTAGGATTGGGTCTTGTCCATCACATCATTCTGCTAATGATGTGATCCCGTTATCAACGACATCCAATGTCCATGGTTAGGAAACCGTAACCATCTATTGATCAACGAGCTAGTCAACAGAGGCTTACTAGGGACATGGTGTTGTCTATATATCCACACATGTATCTGAGTTTCCTATCAATACAATTATAGCATGGATAATAAACGATTATCATGAACAAGGAAATATAATAATAACAACCAATTTATTATTGCCTCTAGGGCATATTTCCAACATGTATAACACTCAGAAACTTGCGTTTAGATCACAATAGTGTGTGTTTGTCGGGTACATCATTCGTCACAAAGGATATAAATGTCTTCACGTACCTACCGCTCGTGTATATATATATCACGAGATCTAATCTTTGATGAACAATTTTTTCCTTTTACCAATGGCCAACCCTCTCCAATACCACCTCACGTTGCTGAACATGCAATCCTTTTATTTCCACATGACCACATGAACTATGGCGCATCTGTTTCTCGAACTAATCTGGATGCAGGTACCGATTCAGTGCAGAAAATCCCATCTCCGGACTCCCTGACAGATCCTGTGTCCCAATCCGCCGCCGCATTAGCCTAGTATCACGCGCCGCCTGGAGACAATGACGTGGAGGCAGCTGACCACGTGACGATAGGTGACAGCGTGCAAGGTGACCGCGCTGGGCCCGGGTCTCCGCCACCCACCAATCCCGTATCCCCTGAGGGCGAGCGGACCGGGGCGTCTCTCGCGTCGGCTCCTGCATGTGCGCGTCCGACCCACATTGTGGCGGGGCCCACCCCTGCGCGGGCCGCTGTGTCTCCCGATTTGCCCCAGGCCGTTGTCCACCTGGCGCCCGCGGAGCGGGCCGTTGCTGCTGGCGGCGCAGGATCCCAGATGGATCTGGCGGCCGCGCCGTCTTCCTCGCCCGACACGGGATCCCACGGGGATTCGCCGGCGCGCTTGTCTGCATGCGTCCCGCCCGGATCCTCTATGGCCACCGGATCTTCTGCTCTGCCTGTGCATACAATGACGACGCGCACACGTGATCACACTCACAAACCGCTGTAGCGCACTGATGGTACTGTCACGTACGATCCGTCCTGTCGTGCATTCTTGGCACTGCGGGAATCGTGAAGCGGTCTCATCTCCAGAGTGGCGTCTGGCAATGCAACTTGAGCTGGATGCTCTCCGACAGAATGGTACCTGGACTTTGGTACCTCCTCCTCCTTGTGTCAACGTCATTGATTGCAAATCAGTGTTCAAGATCAAACACAAACCGAATGGAACTGTTGATCGTTACAAGGCACGTCTGGTCGCAAAGGGGTTCAAATAACACTATGGCTTGGACTATGACGATATGTTCAGTCCGGTCGTTAAACCTGTCACTGTGCGACTGGTTCTCTCCATTACAGTTTCTCGTGGATGGTGTTTGCGACAGTTGGATGTTCAAAATGCTTTCCTTCATGGCATTCTCCAAGAAGAAGTATACATGCGCCAACCTCCTGGTTTTGTGAACCCCTCGGTGCCTCATCATTTGTGCAAACTTCGCAAGGCTCTCTATGGGCTCAAATAGGCTCCTCGAGTGTGGTATTATCGGCTGAGTTCTAGGCTCCAACAACTTGGTTTTATAGCATCCAAAGCTGACAGGTCCCTCTTTGTCTACAACCGGTGCGGTGTTACTATTTTCATGCTTGTGTATGTAGACGACATTATTGTCTCCAGCTCCTCTCCTGCTACTACTACCAAGTTACATGAGTCTGAATATAAGGCACTTGCGAATGGATTAGCTGAGGTCATATGGATACAGTCGGTCCTTGGTGAACTTGGGGTCTTCCTCTCTCGACCTCCTGTTTTGTAGTGTGACAATCTAGGAGCCACTTATTTATCTGCGAATTCGGTATTCCATGCCAGAACCAAGCACATAGAAGTGGACTTCCACTTTGTTCGTGAACGAGTTGCAGCCAAGGCACTTGATGTTCGATTCATATCTTCCAAGGAGCAAGTTGCAGATATATTCACAAAGCCTCTAGCTGAGGTGCCGTTTGTTTTAAATAGGCACAATATGAATCTTTGTGTAGGAAGTTCAGATTGAGGGGGAATGTTAAACTGTATAGTTATCAGATATGGTTAGTATCTAGGATTGTAGTTATCATTGTATAACAACCTGTACTTATCCTCCTGTAAACCCTAGCGGCATCCCTAGAGGCGCCCTATATAATGATCCTGAGACCACCGCATTAGGTGTGTCGATCCAATCTCTTCTCTCTTTGTTTCACAAGGTGTCCGTGGGTTGTATGAAATAAAACCATAAATTTACACACTGTTGTATCGATTGAGAACTCAAGAGCAAAGCCCGTTTCCAACCTCGTCTCGGCAAACGTGGTTTCTTCCTCATCATGCTTCTCTCACCAACGACCACCATGAAGCCATTGCTTTTCTCTCTCCATGATCTTTGGTCCTTCTCCACCAGCAATGTGAAAAAAGGCAATATGCCAGCTTCATACTCCATGGTCTTTCTTTTGAGCTTCAAGGTAGTATGATAGTATAATCAGTGTACAGTACTGTCCAAGACCAAACCAAACTGGTTCATATAGCTGTAAAAATCTCTTGTGATCAACAACAAAACTAATGCTAATATTCAGGATTTCAAACTTGAAGCATTTGGAGATCAACCAACAAAAAGAAAAACTGAGCGGCGGTGTCAAAAGTAATTGTTGACCTTTGTCAAATTGACTGCATGCTTTTAAATCAAGATCATGCAACTAAGACTTGCATCTCAATAAAACCATATCAGTTGCACATGCAGATGAGAGAAATGGGAAACACTCTATTCCATTCAAGGGTTGTATGTCAATTATTAAAACGCAAGCACATTATAAGTCACAAACCTCCAACGCGCAGATAATTTTGGAAATGCCTAAACCTCAGATAATTTGGGAAAGGAGGGTGGCTACAGTCCCCTTGGCTGATATACATAGGTCTAGCTGTAACATCTTTGGGCAAAGCATCATTTGCAACTGGTAACCACAGAATATGTATTTAGCGCTCCTACAGAAGAAAAGAAAAGAAAAGGATTAAAAAGGGAATGCCGCCTTCATAGGTCACAAACCTCGGATTGTCAATATCTTCTTGTGAATGTACACATATTTGAAATACTTGAAGCGGCTAGGATAATGTTCTTAAAAATGGGTTGCTTCAAAGATAAGAAACTAATACTGCAGTCAGACCAAAAGGAAATTCAAGGGCACAAAATACTTCCAGCAGGCCTTTGCAAATTGGCAATTAATTAAGAAAAGGTGATGTATTGACTCAAGAGCCTGGACTCCACACATGACGCAGAAGTTTAATTCAAGGACGGGGAAGTAAGAATAAGACCACGTACGTACTAACAAAAGAGGGGATCAAGGAGGAGCTGTAAAATCCAAATGAAAATATCAATACATAATGAACAGCACCATTCCGTTGAAATACCACAAGTCGCTGCTAGTAAGATTACATATGCCGGCTCTCTTGGACAACAAAACCTAAGTCACGATTCGACTACGCACGATTAATTTGTTGTGTTTGACGTTCCTCTTCCTCTTTTTTTTTATAAAGAATCACAGAGTGTTTTATTCGAGGATGATAGAGTTACAATCTTCAGCGACTAATTTGCTAATGCATGGGGTGGATGGCCCAGCCAACCTGCTGTGCTATCACCGACACTATGAAATCAATCTTCCAAACTGCAGAATTGTAAAGTACAGCTCAGACCTACAGGGCAGGACCGGCTAGCTAAACGGCCACGCTGGATGATATGTTATCACGTTCCCCGCGGCCGCGCCATGAACTCCAAATCTGGCGAAACCACCTACCGTCGCACAAGGCGCCGTCGGTCGTGGAACACGCGGTCTGCAGGTCACATCGGTCCAGGCCTTGTTGGGTTCACGCGGTCCAGATGACATGCACGCCCGCCAAGTAATTGAGAAAGAGAGAGCCATGCACGCACGCGAAGCACGCTGCCCTGTGACAACGAGGATGATCATGCATGCATGTCAGAGAGCAGAGAGCAGAGACGTCTGTCACTTGTGTAGATGATAGGCTCTGCTGGTTGGCGGTCACGCTATGCAGACCGCGTGTTCCACGACCGGGCCAAATTTCGTGTTCGGACCCTTTTTCGATACAAACTCAAGATCTGACCCCGGTTACGAAAATTTTCGAGATCTGACCATTCCGCTATCGTCATGGGCTCTGACAGTATGGTTAGACATACTACCGCCAGGGTCCATGGCGGTAGGGTGCGACGGAGGGCGACGGAGGGCAACGGCCGCCGTTTGCTCGAGCTGACTTGGACAAGTAGCCTACCGCCAGGGACCATGGCGGTAGCATGTTAGACCTTACCGCCTGACCCCTTGGCCGTAAGGTGTGGCTGGGGTTTTGCCTCCCAAGTTTCTGTAACGAAATATCGAGGTGCCCTGGCGGTAGGTACGTTCGTCCTACCGTCAGGGTCCTTGGCGGTAGGGTCCTGTGTTCTATGGTTTATAAGTTTATTTTTTGTTTTTTTTCAGAAACAATATAGGCCCTAAAATATGAGCTCGCATTTTTTTAGTGATTGTTTATTTTGTAAAATATGAGCTCACAAAGAAAGCCAACAAACGGTTTCACATAGTTTGTTTTGTTACAAGTTTCACATCACAAATAGCAAAATATGAGCTCACATAATGATGATGGTTTCACATAGCAATTATCAAACAGTTTACAGATAATAGATTCATAAGTAGGGAATAACAAATAGCAAACTTGTCCACATAGTTTGACAAACCCTACAAAAACAGAGATATATATTCAATCGACATGTTTATGGGGGGCAGACAAATCCCCCCCCCCCCGTACATTAGGCATGGCCGTGCAGACAGATACGGCAGCGGATCCACCGGTTCAGGCGGAGGCGAAACGCTGGTCGGCATCCGACCGTTCAAGCAGTCCCACCTTGGCATGCCCGCTAGAGTTTTCGCCTCAGCCCTTGGCCAGTTGATGATATCGAAGCCGATGCACTTGGGGGCGGCATCCTGGCTCTCTCCTCCTCATTGCTCTCGAAATAGATCCTCCGGCCCAAATTGCGCAGCTCGACACTACTAGGAAAAGGCATGCTAGTGATGCACCAGTTTTGCCTACTAATGGCGCACTACTGGTGCGCCACTAGCATCACGCCATTAGAATTAAATTCTAATGGCGCACCACTGGTGTGCCATTAGTATCTGGTGTTCTAATGGCGCACCAATCAGTGCGCCATTAGTATAGCCCACAGTGCGCCATTAGAATGCCTCCCAGGGGGTCGTATGTACCCATGTGCTTTGGCTTACTAATGGCGCACCAGTGGGTGATGCGTCATTAGTGTGATTATCACAGTGCGCCATTAGTGTCTTGTGTGGTGCGCCATTAGTATGAATATTAGATTTTTTTTTGTTTTTTTCTGATTTTTTCACAGGTTACAAAATATATTATTTGACAGAATATAGACAACACCACACAGCAACAGCAGATTCATCGAATACAATAGAAGGTAAGTCTTCGAATACAATTCATCATATTAGTCTCCAAATACAAAAGACCAAACGAAGATAGAACATTACAAGTCTCATAGACCGCGAGTAGCGAGTTTGTCTTCACATTACAAGTCGATATCGATCATCTAAACTACCATCACATAGAAGAGAGCTGCGGTCATCACGATGAGCATCATCGCGATGAAACTGGTCTTCACCCGGTTCCTCCAACGCTCCCTCCTCTCTCCCACTAGATAGCGGGCGTATCTAGATTCCGCCTCCGCCCTAGTGGTGTACCCTTTGTAACTGTTACCGCTGAAACGGCGAACCTGTCTCCGACACTCCTCCCAGTCGTCGTAGACTCCGGGAACCTTACCCTTGTACACAACATACGAAGGCATCTCTACGCACAAGCCAAACAACAGACAATACATAAGCAATATATAAGTATGCAACAAAAGGATCGGAAGAGAAAAGCAAGACACTAATAACACGATTCATGGTCCTACTAATAAATAGCATCGATTACATCTAAGTTGAACGACTGTCCAAACCGAAGAGACATACAAGTTCATTAAAGTTTAATTACAACATGAGCTAATCGATGTTTCAGAACTACAAATAGCATCACTACTTTCGACTCGACTCATGGGACCGGAGCGTGGATGAAGCCGCCGTCTTTCGTGATGGTCATGAAGTCGCGGGCGTTGTCAGCCTGCATTTGAAGTGTTCTGTCTATCTCACTGTTAGGCGGTTGCTCTCTGAGGTAGAACTGTCCCGAGGTACGAAGGACATCTTGATGGATGATTTCTGCAAACTCCGACTGGATGCGAAAGAATTCTTGTTGGAGGTCCGCGTCCTGGATTGCCGCCAAGCTTGCGGCCCAATCTTTGACATTATTTGGTAACAGAAGGTGATTACGGTCCCGTACGATCGCCCTCATGTGATGGAGGGCATAGTAGGCATCCTTCTGACCGCCAGGCGGCTGCGTGACGCAGGGGAACGTCGTATGGTGGCTGAACACGTGTTTACCGTACCTATGAACTGGCCTCTTAAAGGTGCCTCCAGATGTGGCATAGCCGGGGAGAGCATCATCAAGAACTTTCTTGATATTTGTATAGTCTATCTTGGAGTCACGGTCCGGGTTGAAATACGTGGTCGTGGAATATTTCGGGCTTAAGAGGATGAGTGTGCAATGTGTGTCACTGCACAAAACACGGAATGTTAGAAAAAAAAGAACGATCGAAAGCTAAGAAATAATATTTTACGGGGCGGTGAGGGGATGACTTACTCGGGAAAGTAAGGGACGAGGAAGTTATCCTTATCTGGGTTTGCCAGAATGACGCCTTCGAGGTGTGAACTCGCGACTTGCCGGTCCCCAGCGCTGCCCAAGATCTTGGCACGCATGTAGAAGGGGTCGACTATCACGATGTCCGGGGTCTTGTCTCGAATGATCCGCATCTCCATACTCAGCGAAAACAGCCGAACGAAGGTGTAGTGCAGCGGATGAAGATTAAACATAGCAAAGATGCCATCAAACCGCAGGACGATCGTACCCCCAATGGCCATCCACAAAGCCCTTGCCCTCTGGCACCTTGGCCATGAAAACCGGGTATGCCACATCATTCTGGGAGAGAGGCATCTTCTCCAAAGAAAGAACACTGTCATGCGGACTCCGCATAGCACCGGTTGCAGCATTGAGCATATTTGTCGGTAGCATCGCCCTACCCGCCACATGCACCCTCCTCGAGATATCCTGAGGTGAAGGTGGCCCGTCCTGAGCACGGATCGTACTCGGTGCCGGCTGGCTCGCACCGGCGCCCTTGGCAGTCTTTCGTTTCTGTCCCTTCTTCTTGATCTGCTGTAATGGGACCGATTTCTGCTCACAGACCGCCTTCTTGAGCATGTTGGGGCTGATAATATTTCGCACCTCAGCTATCTGAGGCTCAGTGAAGGCAGGAGCTGGAGGCATCTCCTGAGAACTGAACGCCAGACGACGCCTGTTGCAATTGGATTTCTCTGCCGTACCAGCTAGATCGCGGTCATCTTGGTTGGGTTCTTGAGAAGGAGGCCCACCGAACTCATCACCGTACCCATGTTCGGCAAAGTACTTATCATCGTTGGTAAATGTACCGTCGTCGTTGTCATCGTCGTCCGGATCCTGTGCCATATGCATGTCCAGATCCTGTGCCATAGGGATGTCTGGCATGTCCGGTAGCATTGCGGCGTTCTTGCCATGGCGCGGCGCTAGCACGACTGGCGGTCTTGTCTGTGGGGTGGTGTCCCCCGCCCCCAAACGAATCTGGCTCTTCGGCCAAAGCAAGGGCCAGCTTAGGCAGGCGCTGATGATCATCAGATCTTCTTCGTCGGCCCCGGCGGGTTGAATCGGAGGTAACAACTCGTCGCAGCCTGGCAGCACCCGAACCAGTTGAACCCTATACACGGTGGGTGGCATCGGTTTACCGTGGAACACGGGGTTGCCCGGTTGAACGATTTTGCCCTTGGCGACATCGACCAACTCGTCATTCACGAAGTGCAGGAGAGTGCACGGAACGTCGGCGGCGCCCTGCGAAAACATGTAGGGCGTCAGGGATGCCCAGTCAAAGGCAAAAGGAGATGAAGTCCTCGACCGAGAGGCTTAATTAGTTACCGTGATGATGGCGTCGAGCTCGGCTAATGTCGAGGCACCGCCAACGGCGGGCGTGCAAATGACGGAGGGGCCACTTGCTGGCAAGGTGCCGGCCGGCGTAAACCCCGGTGTATTAAGCTCCAATGCCCGTGCCGGCGCCAGAGACACCAATACCGCCGCCGTCGATGACACCAATGGCGCCGCCGGAGACACTAATGGCGCCGCTTGCGTGTTGTGCGAGTTGCTGGCTGTGAAGCTGGGAATCGGGGGCGGCCCCTGTTGGCCACACGCAATCCACGTTGTCAGCCCATGAATCAAGGTAGGCATAATGCCGGTGAGCGTCGTTCTCAGTTGTTGTTGCACTTGCTCTTGGATAATCTCCAGAATCCGCACCACTTGTGCCTTGAGTTCTTCAACCTCGCGCGACTGGCTTTCTGAGCTGGTCTTTTTCTCCTTTCGCCCACCAGCGGTATAGTATGAGGACCATTTTGTGAACAAGCCTTTGTCGGCCACACGACCAGCTGACGACGGCTTACTGAGCTTATCCTTGTTTTTCATTACGTTCAACGCCCTATTTAGAGTGATGTCCCAAGCAGGGGTGCTCTGAGACGACCCCGCGCTGCTGCTTTTAGTCTCCTTCGCCAGAACAAGCTCAAGCGCCCTGGTCTTCGGATCCGTGGTAAGCTCCTTTGTTATCGGGTCCTCCTTGTACCGGGCCGTGACAAAGTTCCTGGTCTGCATGTCACTGCTGTATTTCTCGAAGCGGGGCGGTAGGCCTTGCTCGGCACGCTCCGCATCCTCCTTGTCCCATATAGGCTCCACCACTCTATAACCGCCGGGACCAAGTTTGTGTTCCCCTAAGTTCAACTCCCGCATTTCTTTCCCCCACTGACTTGATTCGGAGGTTTCACTGCTCTCGCACTTGATCTTGAACTCCTTGTAGTCATCTTCGCTGATCGAAGGATTTTCCGCCTTGATCTTCTCATAACTATCACCTTTCTCAATCATTCTCTTCACTGTGTTTCTCCAAGTAGACAGGGCCGTGCTCATGCTCGTGAGGGCGGCACTGTTCACTTTATTCCATGAGAGGCGTGTGTTTTCAAATTCAGCGGGGAACTTGTATCGTTCGTGCAGCTTCGTGAAGTGGAGGTTGCGCAAATTCCCTCGGTCCTTATGCCTAAGTTTCTCGGTGTTGATCGAGACGGTGCTCCAGAGAATGCACCCGAGATGAACCGAGTACCCCTTGACTATATGTTTGGGCTCTGTTGAATTCCCGTCGGAGTCCACTTGAGTAAGTTCCTCCTTGACGGTGCGGATCTCATTCGGGCACTGGTCCTTCCGTTGCTTCTTCGGTTGGCTGCCATCTATGCGTGCGCCGCCATCATCAGTGGTGGCATCCTCGGCGGCACCATCATTGGTGTCATCCCCGATGCCACTAGGGGTTGTGTAGTCAGGATCGGTGTCTTCCGCGGCGTTCTCATAGCGGTGATAGGAACGGTGTCAAGATCCCATGTTTCGCTCTAAATAGGAAAAAAGTTTGGTCAAAAAGTTGGTTATTGTCAAGGAACAAGATCATGGTCTCATCATTTAGGGTTTGTCGACACTGAGGCATCCTAAAAGCTAAGCTTTTATCATTTAGGTTTTGTCGACGCCGAGGCACCCTAAAAGCCTAAGCGTACATCATTTAGGTTCTCATCAACACCGAGGCACCCTATAGAAGCCAAGGTTTCATCATTTAGGGTTTGTCGATGCCGAGTCACCCTAAATGCTAAGTTAAATTTTCATCATTTAGGGTTTATCGATGCCGAGGCACCCTAGGTTGGGCCTAATCACTTGGCACTAATCACTTGGCTCTATTGCCACCTATGTTGGGTTTATCATCTAGGGTTTATCGATGCTAAGGAGAATTCTAAGTTGGGCCTAATCACTTGGCTCTGTTGCCACCTATGGTTTAATGCAGCAAGAATGGCGGGGCAGTTGATCCTACTTAACTAAGTACTAATATACCCCGGCCCATGCATTAGTTGCAAGTACCCCATATGTCCTATTTTTAGCAAAGTCATGCTAAAATTCACGGAAAATTTCAGCATGACCTTTGCTAAAAATAGGACATATGGAGTACCCGAATTTGCTGGAACGAAAGTTAATCGACATTTCAGAAAACTCAAGGGCCTCTCGGGGTACCTGCAAATTCATCACAACACAATGGTCGGAGATAAAACCCAGCAACTTTACAAGTCTTTCACAGATTTGTTTGCAAGTTCTGATATGTAATAAAGATGAGCCTCAAAGATGAGCCTCCAATGCTGATTTGTTTGCCTGAAGACAAGATGAACCTCCAATGCAACAAGTAATAAAATGTTCAACAATGTATCAAATTCGGCAACAGTTTAACATCTACTCCAGTAATTATACAACACCATGACCAACATTTCTCCTCTACAGAAATTAGAAACAAAATAAAGGAACATTACATAGTAGCCATCAAATTAAAATAACATATACAGTACATACAGGTAGGTAATACTAAAGTGTGTTCATATTAGCTAGTGACCATTATATTGCTTTAGCTTAGGGCCCTTACATTATTCTCTCTCTATCCCTTTCTTTAGCTGCACTGCATCACAAGGCAAATATGGTTCAAAATAAAATACTGCTGAATAAGCACCTAGCAGAATAGTAAAATAAGCTTAAAAAAAGCATACAACTTGACATACAAACACAGTCAGTTATGCAAGTGCTAG
>NC_041381.1:712365598-712388266 GCF_002162155.2 Triticum dicoccoides
TGTGTGTGAACTTGATCCTGAACTAGAGGTACACATGTTTGCATACTCATCTCTGCAATTAGTCGTGCTTATTTGCATTGTGCTATATATGAATCCACACTGACTCGAGCATGAATCAATCAATCAATGCTGCTCACAAATACTCCCACACTCCTATAATAGTACTAATATAAGAGCATTTATATTATTGGAATGAAGGGATAATTTTTTTTTCTTTCAAGAAAACACAAACCCTAACAACACATTACGAGCACCTTCAAGAGATTGAACCAACCTAACATCCACAAACACCTCCTACTCAACACACAGACACAGACCAAGGAAGAAACATAACCATTCTTCTTTTTTCTTTCTTTGTTGTTAATAATAAAAGAAACTACAAGAGCAAGGAAGGAACAAGTCTTCTTTTGTACTGCCACACAAGAAACCCTCTTTCTTTCTTTCTTCCCTTCTTGTTTATTTAATTTTACTGCACCATCTACTAACCTCCTCCAACTTTACTACCACTACATCCCTCTCAACGACATCTATGTACTGCATATAAAGCATCACATGCTGATGCTATGTTTCATTTGTCCCATCTCCCATCTCTGCTCTTATTTTAAGTAAATGCCCATATGCCTTACATTTATCTCTGCGGGAGTTTTTCTTTTCTAATGATATCATCTATACATGTTACTTAGTTACTAAACCTATGTAACTTAGGATCTAATTGATAAATTGCTAGAAGTATCTGCATATTTTCGTGGAGATCATATGGGGGAGGATCGGACAGTGTGGCAACAGACAGCAAGGTGTGTTCTTTCAAAGAATCTTTGCATCGAGTCAATGAACATCATATTTGAAGTGCAGTTTAACTTAGTCACTTAAAACTATCTGATCCACAACTAACAACCAAAGTCATGTTCAGTTATAGTGCTTAAATATGATTTTGGTGTGTGTGAAAACAATACAGTATTATATTTCTACTGAATGCATGAGTATGATGTATCACACATCTACATGTGTAGGCTTTTTCAGTTTTTTTCTAGATGGAAACCAGAAGCATCACTGTCCTTGACTAGAATCACAATGGCCAGATTAAAGACTGCAAGCTGGCAAGTTCTTCCTTTCGATTTCTCAATCTTAGCTAGCGGAGGAGGAAGAGAGGTAGAGGGAGGAGGGTTACCTAGCGGTGGTGGGGCGTTGAAGACCTGGCGGCGAGGTTCGTCCTCTCGGTGGCGGCGGGGCTCCTCCCCTCGGTGGCGGCGGTGGCCTCTTCCCCTCGGTGGCGGCGGGTGTGCTCCTCCTCTCCTTATGGAGGCGGGGCGTTGATCTGGCGGCGGCCCTGGAACCCTAGCACTGGCCCTGCTCATCGGAGCGGGCGCGGCGGTCGTTGGAGCGGGGGAGGCGGCGGGGGTGCGGGGGCACGGGGGCGGCGGCAGCGGGGGTGGAGTCCCGCGGGGGTCGGGGCGGCGGCGTTGGGGCAGCGCAAGACCACAGCGGCGGCGGCGGCGCCGACGGCGTGCATGCGCGGCGGTACCGTGCATTGCCCTTTCTCACCTCGAGAGTTGGTGCAAACTTCACCGGTGCATCCAAACCCCGTGATATGATACGCTCTATCACACATAAGCCTCATTATATATTCCTCAAAATAGCCACTATACCTACCTATCATGGCATTTCCATAGCCATTCCGAGATATATTGCCATGCAACTTCCATCATCATCACATACATGACTTGAGCATTTATTGTCATATTACTTTGCATGATCGTAAGATAGCTAGCATGATGTTTTTATGGCTTGTCCGTTTTTTGATGTCATTGCTACGCTAGATCATTGCACATCCCAGTACACCCAAAAAGGGGGCCAAAGAAGCACACCCAAAAAGAAAAAAAATAAAAAATAAAAATAAAAGGGGCAATGTTACTATCCTTTTACCACACTTGTGCTTCAGAGTAGCACCATGTTCTTCATATAGAGAGTCTCATATGTTGTCACTTCCATTTACTAGGGGGAATTTTCATTATAGAACTTGGCTTGTATATTCCAATGATGGGCTTCCTCAAATGCCCTAGGTCTTCATGAGCAAGCAAGTTGGATGCACACCCACTTAGCTTTCAGTTTGAGCTTTCATACACTTATAGCTCCTAGTGCATCCGTTGCATGGCAATCCCTACTCCTCGCATTGATATCAATTGATGGGCATCTCCATAGCCTGTTGATTATCCGCGTCGATGTGAGACTTTCTCCCCTTTTGTCTTCTCCATATAAACCTCCACCATTATATTCTATTACACCTATAGTGCTATATCCATGGCCTGCGCTCATGTATAGAGCGAGGGTTGAAAAAGCTGAAGCGCTTTAAAAAGTATGAACCAATTGCTTGGCTTTTCATCGGGGTTGTGCATGATGGGAGCATTTTGTGTGACGAAAATGAAGCATGGCCAAACTATATGATTTTGTAGGGATAAGCTTGCTTTGGCCTTGTTGTTTTGAAAAGACATGATTGCTTTATTAGTACGCTCGAAGCATTATTGTTTTTTATGTCAAATGATAGACTATTGCTTTGAATCACTCGTATCTTAATATTCATGCCATGATTAGACATATGATCAAGATTATGCTAGGTAGCATTCCACATCAAAAATTATCTTTTTTATCATTTACCTACTCGAGGACGAGCAGGAAGTAAGCTTGGGGATCTTGATACGTCTCCGTCGTATCTATAATTTTTGATTGTTCCATGCTAATATTCTTGAACTTTCATATACTTTTGGCAACTTTTTATACTATTTTTGGGACTAACATATTGATCCAGTGCCCAGTGCCAGTTCCTGTTTATTGCATGTTTTATGTTTCACATAAAACCAATATCAAACGGAGTCCAAACGGGATAAAAACGGACGGAGAATTATTTTGGAATATTTGGGATTTTCCGCAGGAAGAATCAACACGAAACAGTGTCCGAGGTGGCCAGGAGATAGGGGGCGCGCCCTCCCCCCTGGGCGCGCCTGGCACTCTCTTGGGCCACCCGTAAGGCGGTTGACGCTCTTCTTTTGCTGCAAGAAAGCTAATTTTATGAGAAAAATCTGGCCGAAAGATTCACCCCAATCGGAGTTACGGATCTTAAGATATAAAAGAAACGGTGAAGGGGCAGAATCTGAGAACGCAGAAACAGAGAGATAGATCCAATCTCGGAGGGGCTCTCGCCCCTCCCAAGCCATGGGATCCAAGGACCAGAGGGGAAACCCTTCTCCCATCTAGGGAGGAGGTCAAGGAAGAAGAAGAAGAAGGAGGGCTCTCTCCCCCTTGCTTCCGGTGGCGCCGGAACGCCCCAGGGGCCATCATCATCACCGCGATCTTCACCAACGCCTCCGCCATCTTCATCGACATCTCCATCACCTTCCCCCATCTATATTCAGCGGTCCACACTCCCGCAACCCACTGTACGCTCTACTTGAACATGGTGCTTTATGCTTCATATTATTATCCAATGATGTGTTGCCATCCTATGATGTCTAAGTAGATTTCCATTGTCCTATCGGTGATTGATGAATTGCAATGATTGGTTTGAGTTGCATGCTTTATTATTGGTGTTTTCCTATGGACCTCTCTGTGTCGCGCAAGCGTGAGGGATCCCTGCTGTAGGGTTTGCAATATGTTCATGATTTGCTTATGGTGGGTGGCGTGAGTGACAGAAGCACAGACCCGAGTAAGTAGGTTGTTTGCATATGGGATAAAGGGGACTTGATACTTTAATGCTATGGTTGGGTTTTACCTTAATAATCTTTAGTAGTTGCGGATGCTTGCTAGAGTTCCAATCATAAGTGCATATGATCCAAGTAGATAAAGTATGTTAGCTTATGCCTCTCCCTCAAATAGAATTGCAATAGTGATTATCGGTCTAGTAACATAGTCAAATGCTTAGGGACAATTCCACAACTCCTACCACCACTTTTCCACACTCGCTATATTTACTTTATTGCTTCTTTATCTAAACATCCCCTAATTTTTATTTACGTGTTCTTTATTATCTTGCAAACATATCCCAACAACACCTACAAAGTACTTCTAGTTTCATACTTGTTCTAGGTAAAGCGAACACTAAGCATGCGTAGAGTCGTATCAGTGGCAGATAGGGCTTGAGAGAGTATTTATTCTACCTTTAGCTCCTCGTTGGGTTCGACACTCTTACTTATCGAAAGAGGCTACAATTATCCCGTATACTTGCGGGTCATCACCTAGCGGTGTGAAATAAATGGAAAACTTGTAAGTTCATGGAGTTTGTATATGAGTTAGAGAAACGCCTGGGCGGCCAACCCAAGCCATGCATAATTCATGGTGGAAATTTACAACATAACCATAGTGAGCATTCTATGGAGCATCTTCAATAAAAAAACTATGCCCATGGTAATAAAAGGATTGCTGAGATGCTCATTGTCTGTTGCCTTGTCATTTTGGTATGGGATAGCTCTTGTGTCATGGGGCAAGGGGTACACCGTTGGCGGTTCTCTATGATGCATGTATACTTACAATGACAAGAACTTATTTGGGACCTAAGTTGAGTAGCATGAGGTTTAGGTACTCGTATTCAAGGGGCATGAGGCTTTCAATTTGTGATTTGTCAAGCATACAACTCATATTTGCCCTCACTTTAACCTTAACCATTCAAGATGCGTATGATAGGGGCAATGAGAGCTGAAATCTAATGAGGACCATAAGTTTTGGAAGCTTTATCAAACTTATTAATCCCTACTTACCTCTATGAAGGGCCTTTCTTTTACTTTTTTGTTGAGTCTTCATCTTCTATCTTTCTGCACCAACTAAGAGAGCATAGTTGTCATTCTGAGTATAATGTGCATTGTCCCAAAACTTGTTGATTGATTCATGATTATGGTATTGCTTATTCTCAAATTATTTGTATCTAGTCACCCTTTTGAACTTTGAAGGTGTCCTATGCATTTATGTTTTGCTACTCCAAGAAGGACAAGCTGAATACCACTTTGCGATGTTTTCTCTATGTGCGAAACAAACAAATGTCTTTCAAAGCATTATTCATGATCTTTTGTTTATGTTGCCTTTCATGTTGTAATATAGTTGCTATATTCTATTGTTAGAAATATATCTTTCATACCTATGTTTAGAGTACTTTGATCCCATCTTACAATGTTTTACAATGATGATGATCAAGATTGTATTGGCTGCATGTCACCTCAAAAATTATTTTTGTTATCACTCCCCTACTCGAGGACGAGCAGGAGTTAAGCTTGGGGATGATGATATGTTGCAAACGTATCTATAATTTTTGATCCTCCATGCTTGTTATACACCAATTACTTTATGTTTTGTTTACACTTTGTGGCATTTTTATGTATTTTCTGGAACTAGCCTATTGACAAGATGCCACAATGCCAGTTCCCTGTTTTCTGCTGTTTTTGTGTTTTGGAGAAATTAGTACAGAAATATTCTCGGAATTGGACGAAACAAACGCCAAATTTCCTATTTTTCTCGACACGACACGGAGTCCAAAGCAGAGACGGATGAGCACACTGAGGTGACCACACCATAGCCAGGCGTGGGCCCACCTCTGGCTGCACGACCCTAGGGTGTGGGCCCCTCGAGCGTCCACTGACATTGCCCTTCCGCCTATATAATGCCCCCGAGGTGAAAACTCTAAATAATGAAGCCTCCGTCCATGAAAAATTCCGCAGCGCCGCCACCATCAAAGACGAGATTCAGGGGATAGAAGTCTCTGTTTCGGCACCCTACCGGGATGGGGAATTGCCCCCAGAGCCATCTCCATCGACTCCACCGCCATCTTCATCGCCATTGCTAACGCCCATGATGACGAGGGAGTAGTTCTCCTCCGAGGCTGAGGGCTTTACCAGTCGCTATGTGGTTTATCTCTCTCTCCCAAGGTGTGATCTTTATGTGATCATGAGCTTTGTAATCTGGTTGATTTAGTAGATGTTACTCTCATCTATTATGCTACTCAAGTGCTTTTATTAATGTGATCTCCGGAGACACCTTGTCCCACGGTGTGAAGGTGACAGTGTGCGCACCGTGTGTGGCTCTTAGGCTAAAGATTACAGAAATACTTATCATGAGTTATAATTTGAGTTGGATATCTCTATGAAATTGTGGTGTTTGTTTGGAACCATCTAGCGCTCAAGGTGACAGTGTGGAGTTACCTAGATGGGGAATGTGAACTTTAAGTTGTGCTTTTATAGCCCTACGTGGTGAATTGGTGTTCGTTCTCCAACCGGAGAGTAGTTCAGAGTAGCATAGTGATGAGAAGATGTTTATGTGTTCAATTATGATATCATTGTTGAGAGTGTCCACTAGTAAAAGTATGATCCCTACGTTTTGTTTCAAAGCATTGAAACATCGTTTACAACCAGTTCTGCTACATGTTTGCTTGCTGGCATTTTTATTTCAGATTGCAATTACCACTTGTAATCATCCATATTACTTGTATTTCACTATCTCTTCACCGAACTAGTGCACCTATACACCTGACAAGTGTATTGGGTGTGTTGGGGACACAAGAGACTTCTTGTATCTTAATTGCAGGGTTGCTTGAGAGGGATATCTTTGACCTCTTCCTCCCTGAGTTCGATAAACCTTGGGTGATTCACTTAAGGGAAACTTGCTACTGTTCTACAAACCTGTACACTTGGAGGCCCAACACTGTCTATAAGAATAGAAGCGTGCGTAGACATCAAGCTTTTTCTGGCGCCGTTGCCGGGAGGTAAGGTAAAAGGTACTCACATCCTCTGGCTACTAAGCTATCTTCTAGTACTGTTGCTGGTGTGTGAGTGCTCAAAGTTATTTCCTTTAGATTCTGCAATTATATCTTTTTGTTTCTTGTTTTTATTTTCACTAGTTAGGCTTAATGGAAAACAACAACAAAATTAGAGAGCTTTATAGTATTTTTCCTGGGTTAGGACATGAAGTGTTTGAAGAGAAAATTAAAAAACCTATGGAACTTTATTTGCATGCTAATAGAAATGTTATTAGTATGAACTATTTGAACACCATTATTGCTAATGCTATGGAAAAGTCTATGCTTGGGGAAGCTGTTTTTTATGAAAATGGTCCTTTAGTTCCCCAGCTTTAGAGGAGAAATTTTTCATGAAAATGGTCTTTTTATGAAATGGTCTTTTTAGCTACCCAGCTTTAGAGGAGAAATTGAACGATTTTAGATTCCAAATGATTTTTAAATTTGAAGATTTTCAAATTTGAACAATTTTCAAAATTTGAAACATTTTCATAATCTGAACGTTTTCAACAATCTGAACATTTTTAAAATTCAAACATCTTTAGAATCTAAACAGAAAAAGCAGGAAAAAAGGACCAGATCCGATGTAGCCGCCAAAATCCTCCTCCTCTCGGGCAGAGCTGTTCTCCCTTGCCTGCTGCCTTTGACTCTGCACTCCATCTTCCTTGGTATTGATATTACTCCCCTTCTCACCCGATCCCTCCGGTACTTCTGATATGTTCTTCTCCATCTTCCCTAACCCTAATTCCGCCGCCCTCTCATCCCCCTTCCCCCCGATCTCCTTGTGAGTTGGATCCGCCATGCACGAAGATGCACGTGACGGGTAGTGGTAGATCCCACCGGCGGCCAGAAAGATCCGGCAATTGGTGAGATTTTACGTGGACGCTAGCATGAACGCCAGAGGAAAGTTGGAACCCTAGCGGCGGAGCCAGGGGGAGACACGAGAATTCCTATGGTCCACCCAACGCGTGCACTAAAAGAGCATGCTCACGCGGGCACTCTTGGTGGCCCGGTCCATAAGCGGGAAGAGTTTTTTTTTCAGTTTTTCCTAATTTCTTTTTCTTCTTTTTATTTTGTGCTTCTTTTTTCTTCTTTTTTAAATTTTGGCTTCCCTTTTTCTCGTTTCTGTTGCTTTTTTATTTTTCAAAGTTTGCATTTTTTTCAATTTTGTTTTTTTGATTTGAATATTTTTTAACTTGAACTTTTCCAAAGTGGGACGTTTTTTAATATGAACAAATTTAAACATTTCTCAAATTTGAACAACTTTCCAATTGGAACAAATTTTAAGTTTTAACAAATTTCAAATTTGAACATTTTCTATTTTTAAACTTTTTCGAATTTGAACTTTTTTTAGATCTCGTATTTTTTCAATATTTTATGAATTACAAAAACAATAAAACAAAAAAATCAAATGACTGGAAAAAGAAATTAAATTTATAAATTTTTATTTGGCCGCGTTCGAGGCGGCCCATCAGGAGGCTCTGCGTGCATGGTGGTTTAGGCCACGTTTGAGCGGCACATAGGGTTTGCCCCATCGATCATGAGCGATGAGGAGCCAGCCAGCGACCACGCTAGATCTTATTTTTGAATAAGAACGTTTGTAAATTACAAATAAATTTGATAATCTGAACACCATTCAAATTCGAAACATTTTGAAAAATCTAAATACTATTTTTCCTTTTCTTTTTTCCAGTGTTTTCAAAATCAGAACGGTTTTAAAATTTGAATGATTTAAAATTGAACAAGTTTAAAATTTGAACAAATTTCTATATTCATATTGTTAATAATCTGAAAATTTATGAAATCTGGATAATTTGAGCAACTCTAAAATTGAACGATTTTAAATTCTGAACGATTTTTAAATTTGGACCATTTTCAAATTTGAACGATTTTCATATTTGAACAATTTTCACAAATTGAAACATTTTCATAATCTGAACGTTTTCAACAATCTGAACATTTTTTAAATTTGAACGTGTTTAGAATCTAAACAGAAAAAGAAGGAAAAATGGAAAAATAAAAGAAACATAGCGAAACCAATCGAAAAACCGCAGCAAAAAAGTGAAAGAACCGTGCAGAGAAACCCGAAAAAACCAGCCCCGGATTTTCTGTTGATTTACCTATATGGGTTGGCCAAATAGCGCAAGGTTGCCTGTCGCAGCTATATATCACAACGAGCGATGTATAAGGATCGCCGATACTACCGTAGCGAATCGAGCATATCATCACCATCGAGACGTTGACGCTCCAAAAAATACATTTTATTTCCATCATTTCCTTTTAATGTTGTTTCTACCTAGTACAGAAGATATCTTTTTTTATAGACAATACCATGATATATTATAGTAGGAAACAGTATATGGTACACATACATAAGCTGTCTCCAGCGATTATAAAATAAGCAAGCTCACATCAACAAACAAGATAACTCTTTTATACGTGATAAGCAACCTCAAACCAATAAACACTACATCTATTTCATTCAGTACAACGGCGTAAGATTTTTTATTCTTAACAGGTTTTACGAATTTAGTGCTCATATGCAGGAGTAATTATTCCTGGGAGCCAAAACACAATGTCATGCAACCTCCACAATGCATGAAATTTCTATCTTCTTGTGGTGACGTAATTTACTCCACCCAAGATTCTTCTTAACAATCGATACCACATATATTTAAAATAGTTCATGGTCACTACAGGAAACGGGCGATAGGCCGACGGCCCGACGCTATCGGCATAGGCCAAATAACCCTCGGAACAGGCTATAGCCGAGGGCGGCCCTGGGCGTATCACCCTCGGGTCCTTCAGGTATCTGCGTACAGGTATTTGTCATCGGCGTAGAGGATGCCCTCGATGTAGCCTTGGCGGGCCCATCGCTAACAGATGACGGCCGTTAGACGTCGAACAGGCTACACCGACGGCTTTGCCCTCGCGCTAGATTTTCGATTTTGTTTCCAACTTTTTTTCCAAAAAAAATTCAATTTTTTTCAGACTTGTTAATTTCACAACGGACATTTTTAACTCTCAACACGTTTAATGTAAAATCAAATTGCACTTGTGGTCAAACTTCCCGCTCGACCACCCATCCTCACACTACTCCAACCCCAGCACGCTTAACTTCTCCGTTCCTTCCGGATGAGCTATCAAGAAAGAAAGCATATCTTAGTGATAATAGTACCATATCAATCATATTAACTCTTGGACTGTGGTGTCACACCTTTTTATTTTTGAATTCCATACAAATATTTAAATACACAACAATTAATAAGTAATAATAATAATAATTTTCAATTCAAATAAAATAAAATAATTAATATTTTTTCTTTTTTCTATTTAATATGGAATATTTAATATCTTTAAATCCTTAAATCTGAATTTGACAAATAATATGTCTAAACCTATCAAAAAATGAGGAGAATCCAAATATAACATCCATATCGTCTTGTGAACCTAAAAAATTGATATTTCCAAAAAGAATCATGAGCATTAGATCATGTATGTGTAGTTCAAATTGACCATAGTTCAAATCGAGCATTACGTACATGTATTTTTTTTAAATATATGTACACCATGTATATCGACTTGAATCGTTAGTATGTGACATAAGAAGATTATGTGGGCAGGTTTTTCATATTTTCCTATTTTTTGAATTTTTATGCTCATTTCAAATTTTTTTGAAATGTGTAATATTTAAGTGTATATAGAGAGATCTTATTCTTCTGCAAATTTGATATATTATTTGTATTTATCTGAATTATAATGATTCAGTTATAATTTTTCTAAAATTAATATGATAAAATGGAAAATAGTTATGCCGACGGTGTAGCTTCAAAACCTATGCCGAGGGCTTTGCCCTCGGCGTAGACCCTCCGCCGTGACGCGGTCGTAACACTGTTAGCCTGGGCTGGCCTACACCGAGGCTGGCATATACCCTGAGGGCAGCTGTTGGCCCAGACATGGGTTCACCGAGGGCCGATCCTACGCCAAGGGCCGGGCGGGCGGGCGGGCAGGATTGCTAGCCCTCTACGCCGACGGCCCTGATGTTTTGCCGTTGGTATAGAGGCTGGTCGTCGGCTCCAGACATCAGTCCTATAGTGGGTGAAGATACACAAGCTGTTTTCAGCGATTATAAAATAAAGTACATATAAAAAAATGAGCAAATCGCCGAGGTCTTTAAACTCTTATTTTGCATCGCAGGCAGCCAAATTGACATGACATAAATACCAAACGATAGGCTCGTAAATACCGACGATGGTTCTCCCATATTTTTAAATCTGAGCCGCAATGCCAAGGCTACGTGCATGCGCGCAACCATTAAACTAATCACCCGACATCAGCGAGAGCAACAACACCAGTATTCCAGGGAAAAAGATACCGAACAGCCTGGTCGACATCGCTAGAGAGCCGGAAGTACGAATCACCATTGTCGATGGTGTAGCATCCAGATAAATATTACGAGGACTAGTTGAATGCATGTGTGTTGCAACGGCCTCTAAAATATTTTACTTCTGCACATGTAAGCATAATACATCTTAATATTTTGTCGCATATAGAAAGATAGAGAAATATATTATTCAAGAAACTATAGAATTATACATTTTGATATGATTGGACAAAAAGTTATAGTTTGATTTCTATGCATAGTAATAGAAAACCCATCTACTCATCTTATTCTTAGTTAGGTGTGTTAAACTGTATAGTTATCAGATACGGTTAGTATCTAGGATTGTAGTTATCTTGTATAACAACCTGTACTTATCCTCCTGTAAACCCTAGCGGCAGCCCTAGAGGCGCCCTATATAATGATCCTGAGACCACCGCATTAGGTGTGTTGATCCAATCTCTTCTCTCTTTGTTTCACAAGGTATCAGGCCATCTCGCATAACTGCTCGATGGGTTCTCCTTCCTCCGGCGCCATGACTTCCTCGACCCTGGCTTCTCTGCCCATGCCCTCTGGGCTCTCAGCGCCGACATCTTCCGCTGTTCCCCAACCCTTTGCTAGCCTCATTACCGCCAAGCTCACCTCCTCCAATTTCCTCCTCTGGAAAGCATAGATCCTTCCTCCCCTTCGCATCACCGGTGTCACTTGGCTATGTCGACGGCACCATCCCTACTCCTCCTCGCATCCTCCCAGCTGATGACAAGGGGGGCGCGCTCCTAACCCGGAGTATGCTGCCTGGTCCCGTCAGGATCAGATCATCCTGAGCTATCTTCGTGCTCGCTCACCGATGATGTGCTTCAGTAGGTCCATCTCTTCGACACCGCCCGCGCCATCTGGGTGCACCTCGAGGAGATGTATGTTACCCACTGCCGTGCCAGTGTGGTGCAGATCAAGATGGACATGATGAACTTCCGCAAGGGCAACCTCTCCATGGTGGACTACTTCGCCAAGATCCTCTCCAATGCAGATCAACTCGTCGCCGTTGGCCGTCCCATGTGCCAGGAGGACATCATCACCGCCTTCATCACCGGGCTCGACAGTGAGTACGGGCCCCTCATCACTGCCATCTCCTTCGAACGCCGCCGCGAGTACCACGCGGCTCGTCTTCAACTTCATACGGGCGGATCCTCTGTCAAGTATGTCGCCCGCGACAACAACTGCAACACCAACAACCGTGGCAAGGGCAACTACCGCGACAAGGGTCGCGGCAACTCTGGTGACCGTGGTGACAACAACAACAACAACAACAACCGCAGCGGGTACCGTGGTGACTGTGGTGGTGGTGGCAATCGTCGGAACGGTAACCGTGGTGGTGACCGCGGTGACCATGGCGGTGGCGGGGATGCACGTCTGCAGTGCCAGCTCTATCAAGGCCCTGGGCACTATACCTGGGAGTGCTCTTTGTTGGAAATATGCCCTAGAGGCAATAATAAAAGTATTATTATATTTCATTGTTCATGATAATTGTCTTTTATTCATGCTATAACTGTATTATCCGGAAATCGTAATACACGTGTGAATACTTAGACCACACAATGTCCCTGGTAAGCCTCTAGTTAACCAGCTCGTTGTGATCAACAGATAGTCATGGTTTCCTGACTATGGACATTGGATGTCGTTGATAACGGGATCACATCATTAGGAGAATGATGTGATGGACAAGACCCAATCCTAAGCATAGCATAAAAGATCGTGTAGTTCGTTTTGCTAGAGCTTTGCAAGTGTCAAGTATCTCTTCCTTCGACCATGAGATCGTGTAACTCCCGGATACCGTAAGAGTGCCTTGGGTGTACCAAACGTCATAACGTAACTGGGTGACTATAAAGGTGCATTACAGGTATCTCCGAAAGTAGCTGTTGGGTTGACACGGATCGAGACTGGGATTTGTCACTCCGTATGACGGAGAGGTATCTCTGGGCCCACTCGGTAATGCATCATCATATTGAGCTCAATGTGACGAAGGTGTTGGACACGGGATCATGCATTACGGTACGAGTAAAGTGACTTGCCGGTAACGAGACTGAACAAGGTATTGGGATACCGACGATCGAGTCTCGGGCAAGTAACGTACCGATTGACAAAGGGAATTGCATATAGGGTTTGATCGAATCCTCGACATAGTGGTTCATCCGATGACAACATCAAGGAGCATGTGGGAGCCATCATGGGTATCCAGATCCCGCTGATGGTTATTGACTGAGAGAGTCTCGGTCATGTCTGCATGTCTCCCGAACCCGTAGGGTCTACACACTTAAGGTTCAGTTACGCTAGGGTTATAGGGATATGTATATGCAGTAACCCGAATGTTGTTCGGAGTCCCGGATGAGATCCCGGACGTCACGAGGAGTTCCGGAATGGTCCGGAGGTAAAGATTTATATATGGGAAGTCCTGTTTCGGGCATCGGGACAAGTTTCGGGGTTATCGGTATTGTACCGGGACCACCGGAAGGGTCCCGGGGGTCCACCGGGTGGGTCCACCTGTCCCGGGGGGCCACATGGGCTGTAGGGGGGTGCGCCTTGGCCTAATGGGCCAAGGGCACCAGCCCCACATAGGCCCATGCGCCTACGGTTTAAGGGGGCAAGAGTCCTAGGAGGGTAAGGCACCTCCTAGGTGCCTTGGGGGGAGGAAAACCCCCCTTGGCCGCCGCACCCCCTAGGAGATTGGATCTCCTAGGGCCGGCCACCCCCCCTTGGCACCCCTATATATAGTGGGGGAGAGGAGGGACTTCATACCTGAACGCCCTGGCCTTTGGTTGCCTCCTTCTCCCTCCCCAACACCTCCTCCACCTCCATAGTGCTTAGCGAAGCTCTGCCGGAGTACTGCAGCTCCATCAACACCACGCCGTCGTGCTGCTGTTGGTGCCATCTCCCTCAACCTCTCCTCCCTTCCTTGCTGGATCAAGAAGGAGGAGACGTGGCTGTTCCGTACGTGTGTTGAACGCGGAGGTGCCGTCCGTTTGGCGCTGGTCATCGGTGATTTGGATCACGTCGAGTACGACTACATCATCACCTTGCAAGCTTCCGCACGCGATCTACAAGTGGTATGTAGATGCAAACTCTCTCCCTAGACTCGTTGCTTAGATGAACTCATAGATGGATCTTGGTGAAACCGTAGGAAAAATTTTAATTTTCTGCAACGTTCCCCAACAGTGGAATCAGAGCTAGGTCTATGCGTAGTTCTCTTTGCACGAGTAGAACACAACTTTGTTGTGGGCGTGGATTTTGTCATCTTGCTTGCCTCTACTAGTCTTTTCTTGCTCAACGGTATTGTGGGATGAAGCGGCCCGGACCAACCTTACACGTACTCTTACGTGAGACCGGTTCCACCGACTGACATGCACAAGTTGCATAAGGTGGCTGGCGGGTGTCTGTCTCTCCCACCTTAGTTGGAGCGGAATCGATGAACAGGGCCCTTATGAAGGGTAAATAGAAGTTGACAAAATCACGTTGTGGTGATTCGTAGGTAAGAAAACGTTCTTGCTAGAACCCAATTGCAGCCACGTAAAATATGCAACAACAATTAGAGGACGTCTAACTTGTTTTTGCAGCGATTGATCATGTGATGTGATATGGCCAGAAGTTGTGATGAATGATGAATTGTGATGTATGAGATCATGTTCTTTGTAATAGGATTCACGACTTGCATGTCGATGAGTATGACAACCGGCAGGAGCCATGGGAGTTGTCATTATTTTTTGTATGACCTGCGTGTCATTGAATAACGCCATGTAAACTACTTTACTTTATTGCTAAACGTTAGTCATAGAAGTAGAAGTAGTCGTTGGCGTGACAACTTCATGAAGACACGATGATGGAGATCATGATGATGGAGATCATGGTGTCAAGCCGGTGACAAGATGATCATGGAGCCCCGAAGATGAAGATCAATGGAGCTATATGATATTGGCCATATCATGTCACAACTATATAATTGCATGTGATGTTTATTATGTATTATGCATCTTGTTTACTTAGGACGACGGTAGTAAATAAGATGATCCCTTATAAAATTTCAAGAAGTGTTCTCCCCTAACTGTGCACCGTTGCTACAGTTCGTCGCTTCTAAGCACCACGTGATGATCGGGTGTGATGGATTCTTATGTTCACATACAACGGGTGTAAGACAGTTTTACACAGCGAAAACACTTAGGGTTAACTTGACGAGCCTAGCATGTGCAGACATGGCCTCGGAACACGGAGACCGAAAGGTCGAACACGAGTCGTATGGAAGATACGATCAACATGAAAATGTTCACCGACGATGACTAGTCCGTCTCACGTGATGATCGGACACGGCCTAGTCGACTCGGATCGTGTAACACTTAGATGACTAAAGGGATGTCTAATCTAAGTGGGAGTTCATAATTTGATTAGAACTTTATTATCATGAACTTAGTCTAAAACCTTTGCAAATATGTCTTGTAGATCAATGGCCAACGCTAATGTCAACATGAACTTCAACGCGTTCCTAGAGAAAACCAAGCTGAAAGATGATGGCAGCAACTATACGGACTGGGTCCGGAACCTGAGGATCATCCTCATAGCTGCCAGGAAACAATATGTCCTAGAAGGACCGCTAGGTGATGCTCCCGTCCCAGAGAACCAAGACATTATGAATGCTTGGCAAACTCGCGCTGATGATTACTCCCTCGTTCAGTGCGGCATGCTTTACAACTTAGAACCGGGGCTCCAAAAGCGTTTTGAGCATCACGGAGCATATGAGATGTTCGAAGAGCTGAAACTAGTTTTTCAAGCTCATGCCCGGGTCGAGAGATATGATGTCTCCGACAAGTTCTACAGTTGTAAGATGGAGGAGAACAGTTCTGTCAGTGAGCACATCCTGAAGATGTTTGGGTTGCACAACCGTATGACCCAGCTAAACATTAACCTCCCAGATGAGGCGGTCATTGACAGAATCCTCCAGTCGCTCCCACCAAGCTACAAGAGCTTTGTGATGAACTACAACATGCAGGGAATGGAAAAGACCATTCCTGAAGTGTTCTCGATGCTGAAGTCAGCAGAGGCTGAAATCAAGAAAGAACATCAAGTGTTGATGGTCAATAAGACCACTAAGTTCAAGAAGGGCAAGGGTAAGAAGAACTTCAAGAAGGACGGCAAAGATGTTGCCGCGCCTGGTAAGCCAGTTACCGGGAAGAAGTCAAAGAATGGACCCAAGCCTGAGACTGAGTGCTTTTATTGCAAGGGGAAGGGTCACTGGAAGCGGAACTGCCCCAAATACTTAGCGGATAAGAAGGCCGGCAACACCAAAGGTATATTTGATATACATGTGATTGATGTGTACCTTACCAGTACTCGTAGTAACTCCTGGGTATTTGATACCGGTGCCGTTGCTCATATTTGTAACTCACAGCAGGAGCTGCGGAATAAACGGAGACTGGCGAAGGACGAGGTGACGATGCGCGTCGGGAATGGTTCCAGAGTCGATGTGATCGCCGTCGGCACACTGCCTCTACATTTACCTATGGGATTAGTTTTGAACCTTAATAATTGTTATTTAGTGCCAAGTTTGAGCATGAACATTGTATCTGGATCTCGTTTAATACGAGATGGCTACTCATTTAAGTCTGAGAATAATGGTTGTTCGATTTATATGAGAGATATGTTTTATGGTCATGCTCCGATGGTCAATGGTTTATTCTTAATGAATCTCGAGCGTAATATTACACATGTTCATAGTGTAGATGCCAAAAGATTTAAAGTTGATAACGATAGTCCCACATACTTGTGGCACTGCCGCCTTGGTCACATTGGTGTCAAGCGCATGAAGAAGCTCCATGCCGATGGACTTTTAGAGTCTCTTGATTATGAATCGTTTGACACGTGCGAACCATGCCTCTTAGGTAAAATGACCAAGACTCCGTTCTCCGGAACAATGGAGCGAGCAACCAACTTGTTGGAAATCATACATACCGATGTGTGCGGTCCAATGAGCATTGAGGCTCGCGGAGGATATCGTTATGTTCTCACTCTCACAGATGACTTGAGTAGATATGGGTATGTCTACTTAATGAAACACAAGTCTGAGACCTTTGAAAAGTTCAAGGAATTTCAGAATGAGGTGGAGAATCAACGTGACCGAAAGATAATATTCTTACGATCAGATCGTGGAGGAGAATACTTAAGTCACGAATTTGGTACACACTTAAAGAAATATGGAATCGTTTCACAGCTCACGCCGCCTGGAACACCTCAGCGAAACGGTGTGTCCGAACGTCGTAATCGCACTCTATTGGATATGGTGCGGTCTATGATGTCTCTTACCGATTTACCGCTATCATTTTGGAGATACGCTCTAGAGACAGCTACATTCACTTTAAATAGGGCACCGTCTAAATCCGTTGAGACGACACCGTATGAATTATGGTTTGGAAAGAAACCTAAGCTGTCGTTTCTAAAAGTTTGGGGATGCGAAGCTTATGTCAAGAAACTGCAACCTGAAAAGCTCGAACCCAAGTCGGAAAAATGCGTATTCATAGGACACCCTAAGGAAACTATAGGGTATACCTTCTACTTAAGATCCGAAGGCAAGATCTTTGTTGCCAAGAACGGATGCTTTCTGGAAAAAGAGTTTCTCTCGAAAGAAGTAAGTGGGAGAAAAGTAGAACTCGATGAAGTACTACCTCTTGAGCGGGATAGTGACGCAGCACAGGAAACCGTTCCTGTGATGCCCACACCAACTGAAGAGGAAAACCATGATAATGATCAAGGTACTTCGGATCAAGTTACTGCTGAACTTCGTAGGTCCACAAGGACACGTTCCGCACCAGAGTGGTACGGCAACCCTGTCCTGGAAATCATGTTGTTAGACAACAATGAACCTTCGAACTATGAAGAAGCAATGGCGGGCCCGGATTCCAACAAATGGCTTGAAGCCATGAAATCCGAGATAGAATCCATGTATGAAAACAAAGTATGGACTTTGACAGACTTGCCCGATGATCGGCGAGCGATAGAAAACAAATGGATCTTTAAGAAGAAGACAGACGCGGATGGTAATGTTACCATCTATAAAGCTCGACTTGTCGCTAAGGGTTATCGACAGGTTCAAGGGATTGACTACGACGAGACATTCTCTCCCGTAGCGAAGCTAAAGTCCGTCCGAATCATGTTAGCAATTGCCGCATACTATGATTATGGGATATGGCAGATGGACGTCAAAACAGCATTCCTTAACGGGCATCTTAAGGAAGAACTGTATATGATGCAGCCGGAAGGTTTTGTCGATCCTCGGAACGCTAACAAAGTATGCAAGCTCCAGCGATCCATTTATGGACTGGTGCAAGCATCTCGGAGTTGGAACATTCGCTTTGATGAGATGATCAAAGCGTTTGGGTTTATGCAGACTTATGGAGAAGCCTGCGTTTACAAGAAAGTGAGTGGGAGCTCTGTAGCATTTCTCATATTATATGTAGATGACATACTCCTGATGGGAAATAATATAGAATTTCTGGACAACATTAAGGCCTACTTGAATAAGTGTTTTTCAATGAAGGACCTTGGAGAAGCTGCTTATATATTAGGCATCAAGATCTATAGAGATAGATCGAGACGCCTCATAGGTCTTTCACAAAGCACATACCTTGATAAGATTTTGAAGAGATTCAGAATGGATCAGTCCAAGAAGGGGTTCTTGCCTATGTTACAAGGTATGAGACTGAGCTCAGCTCAGTCACCGACCACGGCAAAAGATAAAGAAGAGATGAGTGTCATCCCCTATGCTTCAGCCATAGGATCTATTATGTATGCCATGCTGTGTACCAGACCCGATGTAAACCTTGCCGTAAGTTTGGTAGCAAGATACCAAAGTAATCCCGGCAAGGAACACTGGACAGCGGTCAAGAATATCTTGAAGTACCTGAAAAGGACAAAGGACATGTTTCTCGTTTATGGAGGAGACGAAGAGCTCGTCGTAAAGGGTTACGTCGACGCTAGCTTCGACTCAGATCTGGATGACTCTAAGTCACAAACCGGATACGTGTATATGTTGAATGGTGGAGCAGTAAGCTGGTGCAGCTGCAAGCAGAGCGTCGTGGCGGGATCTACGTGTGAAGCGGAGTACATGGCAGCCTCGGAGGCAGCACATGAAGCGATTTGGGTGAAGGAGTTCATCACCGACCTAGGAGTCATACCCAATGCGTCGGGGCCGATCAAACTCTTCTGTGACAACACTGGAGCTATTGCCCTCGCAAAGGAGCCCAGGTTTCACAAGAAGACCAGGCACATCAAGCGTCGTTTCAACTCCATCCGTGAAAATGTTCAAGATGGAGACATAGAGATTTGCAAAGTGCACACAGATCTGAATGTCGCAGATCCGCTGACTAAACCTCTCTCACGTGCAAAACATGATCAACACCAGATCTCTATGGGTGTTCGATTCATCACAATGTAACTAGATTGGTGACTCTAGTGCAAGTGGGAGACTGTTGGAAATATGCCCTAGAGGCAATAATAAAAGTATTATTATATTTCATTGTTCATGATAATTGTCTTTTATTCATGCTATAACTGTATTATCCGGAAATCGTAATACACGTGTGAATACTTAGACCACACTATGTCCCTGGTAAGCCTCTAGTTGACCAGCTCGTTGTGATCAACAGATAGTCATGGTTTCCTGACTATGGACATTGGATGTCGTTGATAACGGGATCACATCATTAGGAGAATGATGTGATGGACAAGACCCAATCCTAAGCATAGCATAAAAGATCGTGTAGTTCGTTTTGCTAGAGCTTTGCAAGTGTCAAGTATCTTTTCCTTCGACCATGAGATCGTGTAACTCCCGGATACCATAAGAGTGCCTTGGGTGTATCAAACGTCACAACGTAACTGGGTGACTATAAAGGTGCATTACAGGTATCTCCGAAAGTAGCTGTTGGGTTGACACGGATCGAGACTGGGATTTGTCACTCCGTATGACGGAGAGGTATCTCTGGGCCCACTCGGTAATGCATCATCATATTGAGCTCAATGTGACCAAGGTGTTGGACACGGGATCATGCATTACGGTACGAGTAAAGTGACTTGCCGGTAACGAGACTGAACAAGGTATTGGGATACCGACGATCGAGTCTCGGGCAAGTAACGTACCGATTGACAAAGGGAATTGCATACAGGGTTTGATCGAATCCTCAACATAGTGGTTCATCCGATGACAACATCGAGGAGCATGTGGGAGCCATCATGGGTATCCAGATCCCGCTGATGGTTATTGACTGAGAGAGTCTCGGTCATGTCTGCATGTCTCCCGAACCCGTAGGGTCTACACACTTAAGGTTCAGTTACGCTAGGGTTATAGGGATATGTATATGCAGTAACCCGAATGTTGTTCGGAGTCCCGGATGAGATCCCGGACGTCACGAGGAGTTCCGGAATGGTCCGGAGGTAAAGATTTATATATGGGAAGTCCTGTTTCGGGCATCGGGACAAGTTTCGGGGTTATCGGTATTGTACCGGGACCACCGGAAGGGTCCCGGGGGTCCACCGGGTGGGTCCACCTGTCCCGGGGGGCCACATGGGCTGTAGGGGGGGTGCGCCTTGGCCTAATGGGCCAAGGGCACCAGCCCCACATAGGCCCATGCGCCTACGGTTTAAGGGGGCAAGAGTCCTAGGAGGGTAAGGCACCTCCTAGGTGCCTTGGGGGGAGGAAAACCCCCCTTGGCCGCCGCACCCCCTAGGAGATTGGATCTCCTAGGGCCGGCCACCCCCCCTTGGCACCCCTATATATAGTGGGGGAGAGGAGGGACTTCATACCTGAACGCCCTGGCCTTTGGTTGCCTCCTTCTCCCTCCCCAACACCTCCTCCACCTCCATAGTGCTTAGCGAAGCTCTGCCGGAGTACTGCAGCTCCATCAACACCACGCCGTCGTGCTGCTGCTGGTGCCATCTCCCTCAACCTCTCCTTCCTTCCTTGCTGGATCAAGAAGGAGGAGACGTGGCTGTTCCGTACGTGTGTTGAACGCGGAGGTGCCGTCCGTTTGGCGCTGGTTTGGTGATTTGGATCACGTCGAGTACGACTACATCATCACCTTGCAAGCTTCCGCACGCGATCTACAAGTGGTATGTAGATGCAAACTCTCTCCCTAGACTCGTTGCTTAGATGAACTCATAGATGGATCTTGGTGAAACCGTAGGAAATTTTTTAATTTTCTGCAACGTTCCCCAACACTCTTAGCGCTAGAACCACGCCTTCCAACCTCAACACTCCAAGATGGCGGGTCTCGCTGCCGCTTCACCAGGATCCATCCTCGGCGACCCTAACTGGTCAACTGACACGGGGGCTACCGATCATATCACGTCGCATCTGGACCGTCTCACTGTGAGGGAAAAGTACCCTGGACGGGACCACATTCACACTGCCGACGGATCAGGTTTGCACATAGGTCATCGTGGTCATGCCCTTCTTCCTACACCGTCTGTCAATCTTAAACTTCGCAACCTATTACATGTTCCCAATGCCGACAAGAACCTTCTTTCTGTTAGTTGTCTTGCCGTTGACAATCATGCTTATCTAAAATATTATCCTACTCATTTTCTTATGAAGGATTTGACAACCAAGAAGGTTCTTCTTCACGGCAGATGTGAAAATGGGCTCTATCCCATTCGGCCTTCACGTTCTCATGTCTTGTCTTCAGTTAGGCTCTCTGCTGAAGATTGACATGCTAGACTCGGCCACCCGTCCACACAAGTTGTTCAGCATGTTTTGGCGTCCAATAAATTAGCATCATCGAGTCGGGCTTTGACCCATGTGTGTAATGCTTGTCAACATGGCAAAGCACATCAGCTACCTTTTCCTATATCTTCGAACGTTTCCTCGTTTTTGTTGGAACTTATTTTCTCAGATGTGTGGGGAGCTGCCAAAACCTCCTCTGGTGGGTTCCAGCACTATGTTTCATTTATTGATGATTATAGTAAATTTGTGTGGATTTATCTTCTCAAACGAAAATGTGATGTGTTTGATGTCTTTCGTGATTTTCTTGCCCATGTTTAACGCCTCCTATCTCGTAAAATCCTGTGTGTTTAATCAGACTGGGTGGGGAATATGAAAAACTTAGCAACACATTTTTTTCGGCAACTTGGCATTGCTCACCACGTCTCTTGTACACACACATCAACAGAATGGCTTGGCCGAAAGGAAGCATCGTCACATTGTTGACATGGGTCTCTCCTTATTATCGCATGTGTCTATGCCCCTCCGTTTTAGGGACGAGGCGTACTTGTCCGCATGCTACCTTATCAACCGACTACCTAGCCGCGTCAATATGAGTCCCATGGAAAAACTGTTTTCCACCAAGCCTGACTACGTATCTCTTCGCATGTTCTGGAGTGCATGTTGGCCTAAATTGCGCTCGTATAACACTAAGAAACTTGCGTTTAGATCACAATAGTGTGTGTTTGTCGGGTACATCATTCGTCACAAAGGATACAAATGTCTTCACAT
>NC_041381.1:712388489-712393301 GCF_002162155.2 Triticum dicoccoides
CCAATACCACCTCACGTTGCTGAACATGCAATCCTTTTATTTCCACATGACCACATGAACTATGGCGCATCTGTTTCTCGAACTAATCTGGATGCAGGTACCGATTCGGTGCAGAAAATCCCATCTCCGGACTCCCAGGCAGATCATGTCTCCCAATCCGCCGCCGCATCTGCCTAGGATCACGCGCCGCCTGGAGACAGCGACGTGGAGGCAGCTGACCACGTGACGATAGGTGACAGCGCGCCAGGTGACCGCGCTGGGCCCGGGTCTCCGCCACCCACCAATCCCGTGTCCCCTGAGGGCGAGCGGACCGGGGCGTCTCCCGCGTCGGCTCCTGCATGTGCGCGTCCGACCCACGTTGTGGTGGGGCCCACCCTTGCTCGGGCCGCTGTGTCTCCCGATTCGCCCCAGGCTGTTGTCCACTTGGCGCCCATAGAGCGGGCCGTTGCTGCTGGCGGCGCTGGATCCCAGATGGATCGGGCGGCCGCGTCGTCTTCCTCGCCCGACACCGGATCCAGGGGGATTCGCCCGCGTGCTTGTCTGCATGCGTCCCGCCCGTATCCTCTATGGCCACCGGATCTTCTGCTCCGCCTGTGCATGCAATGACGACGCGCACACATGATCACACTCACAAACCGATGTAGCACACTGATGGTACTGTCACGTATGATCCGTCCCGTCGTGCATTCTTGGCCATGCGGGAACCGTCTGATCATCGTGAAGCGGTCTCATCTCCAGAGTGGCGTCTGGCAATGCAACTTGAGCTCGATGCTCTCCGACAGAATGGTACCTGGACTTTGGTACCTCCTCCTCCTTGTGTCAACGTCATTGATTGCAAATGGGTGTTCAAGATCAAACTCAAACTAGATGGAACTGTTGATCGTTACAAGGCACGTTTGGTCGCAAAGGGGTTCAAATAACGCTATAGCTTGGACTATGACGATATGTTCAGTCCGGTCGTTAAACCTGTCACTGTGCGACTGGTTCTCTCTATTACAGTTTCTCGTGGATGGTGTTTGCGAGAGTTGGATGTTCAAAATGCTTTCCTTCATGGCATTCTCCAAGAAGAAGTATACATGCGCCAACCTCCTGGTTTTGTGAACCCCTCGGTGCCTCATCATTTGTGCAAACTTCGCAAGGCTCTCTATGGGCTCAAATAGGCTCCTCGAGCGTGGTATTCTCGGCTGAGTTCTAGGCTCCAACAACTTGGTTTTATAGCATCCAAAGCTGACAGGTCCCTCTTTGTCTACAACCGGAGTGGTGTTACTATTTTCATGCTTGTGTATGTAGACGACATTATTGTGGCCAGCTCCTCTCCTGCTGCTACTACCAAGTTACTTGCTGATCTCCAAGCCTCCTTTGCACTCAAGGATCTCGGTTGTCTGCATTATTTTCTTGGAGTTCATGTGGAGTCATCGCCAGGGGGAATTGTTCTATCTCAGCAGAAGTATATCAGCGATATTCTTCATCGTGCGAACATGGAAAATTGCAAAGTCTCTACCACGCTGATGTCCTCAAGTGAGAAAATTAGCAAGGATAGTGGAACACCACTTTCTCAGGATGATAGCACCAAGTATCGCAGCTTGGTTGGAGCTCTCCAGTATCTAACACTCACGAGGCCAGACATTTCTTTTGCAGTTAACCGTGTTTGTCAGTTCCTTCATGCACCTACGACTGCACACTTTTCAGCTGCAAAGAGGATTTTGAGATACTTGAAGTATACTCACAATATGGTCTTGTCTATTCAAAAGTCACCCTCCATGCTGTTAAGCTGTTTTTCAGATGTAGACTGGGCTGGATGTAGTGATGATCGCCGATCCACAGGTGGCTTTGCAGTTTTTCTTGGACCTAACCTAATCTAGGTCAAGAATGGAGTCTGAATATAAGACACTTGCGAATGGAACAGCTGAGGTCATATAGTCCTGTTTTGTGGTGTGACAATCTAGGAGCCACTTATTTATCTGCGAATCCGGTATTCCATGCCAGAACCAAGCACATAGAAGTGGACTTCCAGTTTGTTCGTGAACGAGTTGCAGCCAAGGCACTTGATGTTCGATTCATATCTTCCAAGGAGCAAGTTGCAGATATATTCACAAAGCCTCTAGCTGAGGTGCCGTTTGTTTTAAATAGGCACAATCTGAATCTTTGTGTAGGAAGTTCAGATTGAGGGGGAATGTTAAACTGTATAGTTATCAGATACGGTTAGTATCTAGGATTGTAGTTATCATTGTATAACAACCTGTACTTATCCTCCTGTAAACCCTAGCGGCAGCCCTAGAGGCGCCCTATATAATGATCCTGAGACCACCGCATTAGGTGTGTCGATCCAATCTCTTCTCTCATTGTTTCACAAGGTGTCCGTGGGTTGTATGAAATAAAACCATAAATTTACACACTATTGTATCGATTGAGATTTCAAGAGCAAAGCCCGTTTCCAACCTCATCTCGGCAATACTGTACACTGATTATACTATCGATTGAGCTTCAAGGTAGTATGATAGTATAATCAGTGTACAGTATTGTCCAAGACCGAACCAAACTTGTTCATATAGCTGTAAAAATCTCTTGTGATCAACAACAAAACTAATGCTAATATTCAGGATTTCAAACTTGAAGCATTTGGAGATCGACCAACAAAAAAAAACTGAGCGGCGGTGTCAAAAGTAATTGTTGACCTTTGTCAAATTGACTGCATGCTTTTAAATCAAGATCATGCAACTAAGACTTGCATCTCAATAAAACCATATCAGTTGCACATGCAGATGAGAGAAATGGGAAACACTCTATTCCATTCAAGGGTTGTATGTCAATTATTAAAACGCAAGCACATTATAAGTCACAAACCTCCAACGCGCAGATAATTTTGGAAATGCCTAAACCTCAGATAATTTGGGAAAGGAGGGTGGCTACAGTCCCCTTGGCTGATATACATAGGTCTAGCTGTAACATCTTTGGGCAAAGCATCATTTGCAACTGGTAACCACAGAATATGTATTTAGCGCTCCTACAGAAGAAAAGAAAAGAAAAGGATTAAAAAGGGAATGCCGCCTTCATAGGTCACAAACCTCGGATTGTCAATATCTTCTTGTGAATGTACACATATTTGAAATACTTGAAGCGGCTAGGATAATGTTCTTAAAAATGGGTTGCTTCAAAGATAAGAAACTAATACTGCAGTCAGACCAAAAGGAAATTCAAGGGCACAAAATACTTCCAGCAGGCCTTTGCAAATTGGCAATTAATTAAGAAAAGGTGATGTATTGACTCAAGAGCCTGGACTCCACACATGACGCAGAAGTTTAATTCAAGGACGGGGAAGTAAGAATAAGACCACGTACGTACTAACAAAAGAGGGGATCAAGGAGGAGCTGTAAAATCCAAATGAAAATATCAATACATAATGAACAGCACCATTCCGTTGAAATACCACAAGTCGCTGCTAGTAAGATTACATATGCCGGCTCTCTTGGACAACAAAACCTAAGTCAGGATTCGACTACGCACGATTAATTTGTTGTGTTTGACGTTCCTCTTCCTCTCTTTTTTTTTATGAAGAATCACAGAGTGTTTTATTCCAGGATGATAGAGTTACAATCTTCAGCGACTAATTTGCTAATGCATGGGGTGGATGGCCCAGCCAACCTGCTGTGCTATCACCGACACTATGAAATCAATCTTCCAAACTGCAGAATTGTAAAGTACAGCTCAGACCTACAGGGCAGGACCGGCTAGCTAAACGGCCACGCTGGATGATATGTTATAAGTTCCCCGCGGCCGCGCCATGAACTCCAAATCTGGCGAAACCACCTACCGTCGCACAAGGCGCCGTCGGTCGTGGAACACGCGGTCTGCAGGTCACATCGGTCCAGGCCTTGTTGGGTTCACGCGGTCCAGATGACATGCACGCCCGCCAAGTAATTGAGAAAGAGAGAGCCATGCACGCACGCGAAGCACGCTGCCCTGTGACAACGAGGATGATCATGCATGCATGTCAGAGAGCAGAGAGCAGAGACGTCTGTCACTTGTGTAGATGGTAGGTTCTGCTGGTTGGCGGTCACGCTATGCAGACCGCGTGTTCCACGACCGGGCCAAATTTCGTGTTCGGACCCTTTTTCGATACAAACTCAAGATCTGACCCCGGTTTCGAAAATTTTCGAGATCTGACCATTCCGCTACCGTCATGGGCTCTGACAGTATGGTTAGACATGCTACCGCCAGGGTCCATGGCGGTAGGGTGCGACGGAGGGCGACGGGGGGCAACGGCCGCCGTTTGCTCGAGCTGACGTGGACAAGTAGCCTACCGCCAGGGACCATGGCGGTAGCATGTTAGACCTTACCGCCTGACCCCTTGGCGGTAAGGTGTGGCTGGAGTTTTGCCTCCCAAGTTTCTGTAACGAAATATCGAGGTGCCCTGGCGGTAGGTACGTTCGTCCTACCGTCAGGGTCCTTGGCGGTAGGGTCCTGTGTTCTATGGTTTATAAGTTTATTTTTTGCTTTTTTTCAAAAACAATATAGGCCCTAAAATATGAGATCACATTTTTTTAGTGATTGTTTCTTTTGTAAAATATGAATCACAAAGAAAGCCAACAAACGGTTTCACATAGTTTGTTTTGTTACAAGTTTCACATCACAAATAGTAAAATATGAGCTCACATAATGATGATGGTTCCACATAGCAATTATCAAACAGTTTACAGATAATAGATTCATAAGTAGGGAATAGCAAATAGCAAACTTGTCCACATAGTTTGACAAGCCCTACAAAAGCAGAGATATATATTCAATCGACATGTTTATGGGGCGGACAAATCT
>NC_041381.1:712393568-712401461 GCF_002162155.2 Triticum dicoccoides
CATGGCCGTGGAGACAGATACGGCAGCGGATCCACCGGTTCAGGCGGAGGCGGAACGCTGGTCGGCATCCGACCGTTCAAGCAGTCCCACCTTGGCTTGCCCGCTGGAGGTTTCGCCTCAGCCCTTGCCCAGTTGATGATATCGAAGCTGATGCACTTGGAGGCGGCATCCTGGCTCTCTCCTCCTCATTGCTCTCGAAGTAGATCCTCCGGCCCAAATTGCGCAGCTCGACACTACTAGGAAAAGGCATGCTAGTGGCGCACCAGTTTTGCCTACTAATGGCGCACTACTGGTGCGCCACTAGCATCACGCCATTAGAATTAAATTCTAATGACGCACCACTGGTGCGCCATTAGTATCTGGTGTTCTAATGGCGCACCAAGCAGTGCGCCATTAGTATAGCCCACAGTGCGCCATTAGAATGCCTCCCGGGGGGCCATATGTACCCATGTGCTTTGGCTTACTAATGGCGCACCAGTGGGTGATGCGCCATTAGTGTGATTATCACAGTGCGCCATTAGTGTCTTGTGTGGTGCGCCATTAGTATTAATATTAGGTTTTTTTGGGGGTTTTTTTTTCTAATTTTTTCACAGGTTACAAAATATATTATTTGACAGAATATAGAAAGCACCACACAGCAATAGCAGATTCATCGAATACAATAGAAGGCAAGTCTCCGAATACAATTCATCATATTAGTCTCCGAATACAATTCATCATATTAGTCTCCGAATACAAAAGACCAAACGAAGATAGAACATTACAAGTCTCGTAGACCGCGAGTAGCGAGTTTGTCTTCACGTTACAAGTCGATATCGATCATCTAAACTACCATCCCATAGAAGAGAGCTGCGGTCATCACGATGAGCATCATCGCGATGAAACTGGTCTTCACCCGGTTCCTCCAACGCTCCCTCCTCTCTCCCGCTAGATAGCAGGCGTATCTAGATTCCGCCTCTACCCTAGTGGTTTACCCTTTGTAACTGTTACCGCTGAAACAGTGAACCTGTCTCCGACACTCCTCCCAGTCGCCGTAGACTCCGGGAACCTTACCCTTGTACACGACATACGACGGCATCTCTATGCACAAGCCAAACAACAGACAATACATAAGCAATATATAAGTATGCAACAAAAGGATCGAAAGAGAAAAGCAAAACATTAATAGCACGATTCATGGTCCTACTAATAAATAGCATCAATTACATCTAAGTTAAACGACTGTCCAAACCAAAGAGACATACAAGTTCATTAAAGTTTAATTACAACATGAGCTAATTGATGTTTCAGAACTACAAATAGCATCACTACTTTCGACTCGACTCATGGGACCGGAGCGTGGATGAAGCCGCCGTCTTTCGTGATGGTCATGAAGTCGCGGGCGTTGTGAGCCTGCATTTGAAGTGTTGTGTCTATCTCACTGTTGGACGGTTGCTCTTTGAGGTAGAACTGTCCCGAGGTACGAAGGACATCTTGATGGATGATTTCTGCAAACTCCGACGGGATGCGAAAGAATTCTTGTCGGAGGTCTGCGTCCTGGATTGCCGCCAAGCTTGTGGCCCAATCTTTGACATTATTTGCTAGCAGAAGGTGATTATGGTCCCGTACGATCGCCCTCGTGTGATGGAGGGCGTAGTAGGCATCCTTCTGACCGCCAGGCGGCTGCTTGACGCAGGGGAACGTCTTATTGTGGATGAACACGTGCCTGACGTACCTACGAACTTTCCTCTTAAAGGTGCCTCCAGATGTGGCGTAGCCGGGGAGAGCATCATCAAGAACTTTCTTGATATTTGTGTAGTGTATTTTGGAGTCACGGTCTGTGTCGAAATACGTGACCGTGGAATATTTCGGGCTTAAGAGGATGAGTGTGCAATGTGTGTCACTGCACAGAACACGGAATGTTAGAAAAAAAAGAGAACGATCGAAATCTAAGAAATCATATGTTACGGGGCGGTGAGGGGATGACTTACTCGGGAAAGTAAGGGACGAGGAAGTTATCCTTATCTGGGTTTGCCAGAATGACGCCTTCGAGGTGTGAACTCGCGACTTGCCGGTCCCCAGCGCTGCCCAAGATCTTGGCACGCATGTAGAAGGGGTCGACTATCACGATGTCCGGTGTCTTGTCTCGAATGATCCGCATCTCCATATTCAGCGAAAACAGCCGAACGAAGCTATAGTGCAGCGGATGGAGATTAAACATAGCAAAGATGTCATCAAACCGCAGGAAGATCGTACCCCCGATGGCGCCATCCACAAAGCCCTTGCCCTCTGGCACCTTGGCCACGAAAACCGGGTATGCCACATCATTCTGGGAGAGACGCATCTTCTCCAAAGAAAGAACACTGTCATGCAGACTCCGCATAGCACCGGGTGCAGCATTGAGCATATTTGTCGGTAGCATCGCCCTACCCGCCACATGCACCCTCCTCGAGATATCCTGAGGTGAAGGTGGCCCGTCCTGAGCACGGATCGTACTCGATGCCGGCTAGCTCGCACCGGCGCCCTTAGCAGTCTTTCGTTTCCGTCCCTTCTTCTTGATCTGCTGTAATGGGACCGATTTCTGCTCACAGGCCGCCTTCTTGAGCGTGTTGGGGCTGATAATATTTCGCACCTCAGCTATCTGAGACTCGGTGAAGGCGGGAGCTGGAGGCGTCTCCTGAGAACTGAAAGCCAGATGACGCCTGTTGCAATTGGATTTCTCCATTGTACCAGCTAGATCGCGGTCGTATTGGTTGGGTTCTTGAGAAGGAGGCTCGCCGAACTCGTCACCGTACCCTTGTTCGGCAAAGTACTTATCAATGTTTGTAAATGTACCGTCGTCGTTGTCGTCGTCGTCCGAATCCTGTGCCATATGCATGTCCGGATCCTGTGCCATAGGGATGTCCAGCATGTTCGATAGTGTTGCGGCGTTCTTGCCATGGCGCGGCGCCGACATGACCGGCGGTCTTGTTTGTAGGGTGGTGTCCCCCGCCCCCAAACGAATCTAGATCTTCGGCCAAAGCAGGGGCCAACTTAGGCAGGCGCTGAGGGTCATCAGATCTTCTTCGTCGGCCCCGGCGGGTTGAATCGAAGGTAACAACTCGTCGCAGCCTGGCAGCACCCGAACCAGTTGAACCCTATACACGATGGGTGGCATCGGTTTACCATGGAACACGGGGTTGCCCGGTTGAACGATTTTGCCCTTGGCGACATCGACCAACTCGTCGTTCACGAAGTGCAGGAGAGTGCACGAAACATCGGCGACGCCCTGCGAAAACATGTAGGGCGTCAGGGATGCCCAGTCAAAGGCAAAAGGAGATGAAGTCCTCGACCGAGAGGCTTAATTAGTTACCGTGATGAGGCTTCGAGCTCGGCTAATTTCGAGGCACTGCCAACGGCGGGCGTGCAACGGACGGAGGGGCCGCTTGCTGGCGAGGTGCCGGCCGGCGTACACCCGGGTGCATTAAGCTCCAATGCCCGTGCCGGCACCGGAGACACCAATACCGCCGCCGCCGATGACACCAATGGCGCCGCCGGAGACACCAATGGCGCCGCTTGCACATTGTGCGAGTTGCTGGCCGTGAAGCTGGGAATCAGGGGCGGCCCCTGTTGGCCACCCGCAATCCATGTCGTCAGCCCATGAATCAAGGTAGGCATAATGTCGGTGAGCGTCGTTCCCAGTTGTTGTTGCACTTGCTCTTGGATAATCTCCGGAATCCGCGCCACTTGTGCCTTGAGTTCTTCAACCTCGCGCGACTGGCTTTCCGAGCTGGTCTTTTTCTCCTTTCACCCACCAGCGGTATAGTATGAGGACCATTTTGTGGACAAGCCTTTGCCGGCCACACGACCAGCTGACAACGGCTTACTGAGCTTATCCTTGTTTTTCATTACATTCAACGCCCTATTTAGAGTGTTGTCCCAAGCAGGGGTGCTCTGAGACGACCCCGCGCTACTGCTTTCAGTCTCCTTCGCCAGAACAAGCTCAAGTGCCCTGGTCTTCGGATCCGTGGTAAGCTCCTTTGTTATCAGGTCCTCCTTGTACCGGGCCCTGACAAAGTTCCTGGCCTGCTTGTCACTGCTGTATTTCTCGAAGCGGGGCGGTAGGCCTTGCTCGGCATGCTCCGCGTCCTCCTTGTCCCATATAGGCTCCGCCACTCTGTAAACGCCGGGACCAAGTTTGTGTTCCCCTAAGTTCAACTCCTGCATTTCTTTCCCCCACTGACTTGATTCGGAGGTTGCACTGCTCTCACACTTGATCTTGAACTCCTTATAGTCATCTTCACTGATCGAAGAATTTTTCGCCTTGATCTTCTCATAACTATCACCTTTCTCAATCATTCTCTTCACCTCGCTTCTCCAAGTAGACAGGGTCGTGCTCATCCTCGTGAGGGCGGCACTGTTCACTTTATTCCCTGAGAGGCGTGTGTTTTCAAATTCAGCGGGGAACTTGTATCATTTGTGCAGCTTCGTGAAGAGGAGGTTGCGCAAATTCCCTCGGTACTTATGCCTAAGGTTCTCGGTGTTGATCGAGATAGTGCTCCGGAGAATGCACCCGAGCTGAACCGAGTACCCCTTGACTATATGTTTGGGCTCCGTTGGATGCCCGTCGGAGTCCACTTGAGTAAATTCCTCCTTGACGGTGTGGAGCGTATTCGGGCGCCGGTCCTTCCGTTGCTCTTTAGTTGGCTGCCATCTGTGCGTGCGCTGCCATCATCAGTGGTGGCATCCTCGGCGGCACCATCAGTGGTGTCATCCCCGACGCCACTAGGGGTTGTGTAGTCAGGATCGGTGTCTTCCGTGGCGTCCTCATAGTGGTGAGGTTGTTCCTCCATCTCCTAGGACAGCTCCCAGAATTGCTTGCCGCCCGAACCGCCGGCCTCATCATTGTTGGCCATGTTTCGCTAAATAGGAAAAAAGTTTGGTCAAAAAGTTGGTTATTGTCAAGGAACAAGATCATGGTCTCATCATTTAGGGTTTGTTGACACTGAGGCATCCGAAAAGCTAAGTTTTATCATTTAGGTTTTGTCAATGCCGAGGCACCCTAAAAGCCTAAGCGTACATCATTTAGGTTCTCATCGACACCGAGGCACCCTATAGAAGCCAAGGTTTCATCATTTAGGGTTTGTCGACGCCGAGGCACCCTAAATGCTAAGTTAAGTTTTCATCATTTAGGGTTTATCGATGCCGAGGCACCCTAGGTTGGGCCTAATCACTTGGCACTAATCACTTGGCTCTATTGCCACCTATGTTGGGTTTATCATCTAGGGTTTATCGATGCTAAGGAGAATTCTAAGTTGGGCCTAATCACATGGCTCTATTGCCACCTATGATTTGATGCAGCAAGAATGGCGGGGCAGTTGATCCTACTTAACTAAGTACTAAGATACCACGGCCCATGCATTAGTCACAAGTACCCCATATGTCCTATTTTTAGCAAAGTCATGCTAAACTTCACGGAAAATTTCAGCATGACCTTTGCTGAAAGTAGGACATATGGAGTACCCGAATTTGCCGGAACGGAAGTTAATCGACATTCCGGAAAACTCAAGGGCCTCTCGGGGTACCTGCAAATTCATCACAACACAATGGTCGGAGATAAAACCCAGCAACTTTACAAGTCTTTCACAGATTTGTTTGCAAGTTCTGATATGTAATAAAGATGAGTCTCAAAGATGAGCCTCCAATGCTGATTTGTTTGCTTCAAGACAAGATGAACCTCCAATGCAACAAGTAATAAAATGTTCAACAATGTATCAGATTCGGCAACAGTTTAACATCTACTCTAGTAATTATACAACACCATGACCAACATTTCTCCTCTCCAGAAATTAGAAACAAAATAAAGGAACATTACACAGTAGCCATCAAATTAAAATAACACATACAGTACATACAGGTAGGTAATACTAAAGCATGTTCATATTAGCTAGTGACCATTATATTGCTTTAGGTTAGGGCCCTTACATTATTTTCTCTCTATCCCTTTCTTTAGCTGCACTGCATCACAAGGCAAATATGGTTCAAAATAAAATACTGCTGAATAAGCACCTAGCAGAATAGTAAAATAAGCTTAAAAAATGCATACAGCTTGACATACAAACACAGACAGTTATGCAAGTGCTAGAGGTATGCATATATATATGTGAACTTGATCCTGAACTAGAGGTACACATGTTTGCATACTCATCTCTGCAATTAGTCGTGCTTATTTGCATTGTGCTATATATGAATCCACACTGACTCGAGCCTGAATCAATCAGTCAATGTTGCTCACATATACTCCCACACTCCCATAATAGTACTAATATAAGAGCATTTATATTATTGGAATGAAGGGATAATTTTTTTTCTTTCAAGAAACACAAACCCTAACAACACATTACGAGCACCTTCAAGAGATTGAACCAACCCGACATCCACAAACACCTCCTACTCAACACACAGACACAGACCAAGGACTTTTTTCTTTTCTAATGATATCATCTATACATGTTACTTAGTTACTAAACCTATGTAACTTAGGATCAAATTGATAAATTGCTAGAAGTATCCGCATATTTTCGTGGAGATCATATGGGGGAGGATCGGACAATGTGGCAATAGACAGCAAGGTGTGTTCTTTCAAAGAATCTTTGCATCAAGTCAATGAACATCATATTTGAAGTGCAGTTTAACTTAGTCACTTAAAACTATCTGATCCACAACTAACAACCAAAGTCATGTTCAGTTATAGTGCTTAAATATGATTTTGGTGTGTGTGAAAACAATACAGTATTATATTTCTACTGAATGCATGAGTATGATGTATCACACATCTACATGTCTAGGCTTTTTCAGTTTTTTTCCGGATGGAAACCAGAAGCATCACTGTCCTTGACTAGAATCACCATGGCCAGATTAAAGACTGCAAGCTGGCAAGTTCTTCCTTTCAATTTCTCAATCTTAGCTAGCGGAGGATGAATTGAGGAGAAGAGAGGCAGAGGGAGGAGGGTTACCTGGCGGCGGTGGGGCGTTGAAGACCTGGCGGCGAGGTTCCTCCTCTCGGTGGCGGCGGGGCTCCTCCCCTCAGTGGGGGCGGTGGCCTCTTCCCCTCGGTGGCGGTGGCGGGGCTCCTCCTCTCCTTGTGGAGGCGGGGCGTTGATCCGGCGACGGCCCAGGAACCCTAGCGCTGGCCCTGCTCGCCCGAGCGGGAGCGGCGGTCATCGGAGCGGGGGAGGCGGCGGGGGTGCGGGGGCGCGGGGGCGGCGGTGGCGGGGGTGGAGTACCGCGGGGGTCGGGGCAGCGGCGTCGGGGCGGCGCAAGACCACAGCAGCGGACGGAGGGGGCGGAGCAAGGGGGCGGCGGCGTACGGTTGTTGAGTGGGGGATCTGGCGAGGGAGGGAGGGAGGCCACAGTGCGAGGAGAATAGGTGGAGTGGGGGGAGGATTCTAATGGCGCACCTCCCCCTAGTGTGCCATAAGTACGACGATTCTAATGGCGCACATCCCCCTGGTGCGCCATTAGAATTTTCTTTTAATTAGCCTGACTGGTCAGGTTATATTCCACCTAACACTATCTCCGTCAGAACACGCCCACTAGCCCGATTGGTTAGCACGCAGCACACACACTAGGAGGTCCTGGGTTCGATTCCCACGCTCCCCAATTTTTGCTTTTATGCATTTAAAATGATGTTTGATATTTATTTGTGCTTAAATATGTTCAAACTTGTTCAAATCATAACAGTAATATTTTTTAATAAAAACAGTAATATATTTTTTAAAAATATCATCAAATTTGTTATTTGAAAATATTTATGAATATGAAAAAATATCATAAAAATTATTATTTGAAAATATCATCAAATTTGTTATTTGAAAATATAATCAAATTTGTTTTTTTTACAATTTTAGTTGCATTCATTTGTGACGGTGGAGC
>NC_041381.1:712401800-712442162 GCF_002162155.2 Triticum dicoccoides
CGGTGGGTCGTCGGCGGCGGTGGAGTGGGGGAGGGTGCGGGGGGTCAGCGGCGGCGGCCGGTGGAGCGGGGGAGATGGTGCGGGGGGTGCTCGGCGGTGAAGGGGGCCGGATCTGGCGAGGTGGGATAGCGATCGAGATGGAGGGGGATCGAGATCGAGTGTCCATGAAATTTAAAAACATTCATGAGTTCAAAAAGTGCCCATGAAATACAATCGAGAAATGAAGGCTACAATTTAAATACAATCGATCTTAGCTAGCTATCTATTCACAATCTTCTTGCCCTTATTTTTCGTAAATGGAGTTCTTCTCTTGAACGGACGTCCTTTAGGTAGGGTGGTCCTGCTTCTTCTTGTGGTGTATGCTGATACTTCATCGTCGTCCTCATGTTCCATCTTCAGGTCGCCGTACTTGTCGAAGTCTTGCTCATTGGCGACTCCATCCATTCCGATGATCTTCCTTTTGCCTCTTCCCACGACAACACGAGTGGGCTTTGGCGGGTCGGTAATGAAGAAGCATTGGTCCACTTGGGAAGCCAGTACCCATGGCTCATTTTTTGCGGTGATGTTTGTGCCTGCGGTCTTGGATTTGGCTTCGGGTATAACCATGGTGGTGAAATACCGGTTTTATTTTATGATGCTCTTGGCACATATGACATGGAACATCGGGACCTTCTCTCCAGAGTAGCTCAGCTCCCACATCTCCTAGATCCTTCCGTAGTATCTGTCCTTGTCGTTACTGGTGTAGTATTCCATCGTTACCCCGGAGTTCTAATAACCATCGCTCTTCATGTCCTTGTCCTTGGTGTAGAATGTGTAGCCGTTGATATCGTACGCCTCATAGGTCATCAGGTTGTGCTCGGCGCCCTGTGACAAGGCGAACATGAGTTGTTCTTCCGCGGAAGAATCCTCATGTAAAGGGTACAACAGAAGCTTCTGCTTTGATTATATCTCCTTCTGTCCTCTGTTGGCCTCGGTCATTGTACGTCTTCTCAATAAAGGTTTTGTGCTCTACCACCCAAGGATCGACCACGTCTATGTGTTGTAGCGCGACTAGGTTTGCTCTTTCAAAGTCGGCGAGTCGACCCTCAAAGTCGACATGCATTTCGCGGCGACCCTCACGGTGACCCCATCCAGCGAGCCTGCCGAGGTGCCTGTTGACGGGCAGACCAACGGGGTCCTCGATGCCTAGATAATTCGTGCAGTAGGAGATGCACTCTTCGATCAGAAAGCCCCTGGCTATGCTTCCCTCTGGACGTGACATGTTGCGAACGTATCCTTTGATGACACATTCATCCTTTCGAACGGCATCATGCTGTGCAGGAATGTTGGCCCGAGTTGGATGATATCCTCCATGATATGGACCAGCAGATGCACCATAACGTCGAACAATTTGGGCGGGAAGTACATCTCAAGCTCGCATAGTATCACCACGATCTCTTCCTGTAGCCTTCTGAGTTGCCTCACGCCAACCGACTTCCGGGAGATGACGTCAAAAAAGTTGCATAGGCCAAATAGCATTTCACGGACGTGCGCGTCCATGATCCCACGGATTGCAACTGGAAGTATCTGCGTCATCAGCACGTGACAGTCGTGAGACTTCATCTCGCTGAACTTCTCCTTCGCTGGGTCTAGGCATCTGCTTATCTTCCCCGCGTAATCATAAGGAAGTTTTACTCCTATGAGGCAGGTGAAAAACTGATCGATCTCCTCCTGACTGAGAGTGAAGCACGCGGGAGGGTAGTCATTTCCGCTCTTCTTGGCCTTTTTGCCTTTGCGACGACTTTCCGTGTCCTTCTTCGCCTCATCATCATCATCATTAGCGTGAAGCTCCTCCCTGATGCCCATTGATTTCAAGTCTACCCTTGCTTTTGGCCCATCTTTGGTCCTCTCTGGCATGTTGAGTAGGGTACCAAGCAGACTCTCGCACACATTCTTTGTGATATGCGTGACATCAAGGCTGTGAGGCACACAGTGGATCTTCCAGTACGACAAGTCCCAGAAAACAGACCTCGTTTTTCATACCTTCAGCAGCGGCTCTGGTGCCTTTCGCTTCTTTACCGGCTCTGGCGCCTTTTGCTTCTCTCCCAGCAGTGGGCAATCTTTCCAATTTTTCAACAACTCGTCTATTTCCTCGCCGCGCCTCGTACGCGGGCGTCTTCGGGGTTCGGTTTCACCATCAAACAAATCCTTGTGTTTCCTCCACGGGTCATCGTCACGAAGCCACCTTCGATGTCCCATGAACACGGTTTTCGAAGACTCGGGATCTCTATCTAGTTGGCGATACGTTGTGTCCCATGCACCTAACGCATCCAGAAAATCCGTGGACCACCTGCCCCGCGACATATCCGTAACCAAGATAGTCGTGCACCGTCGTGAGCGGTGCGGCTCTCATAGGGAAATATTCTTTCTCTGCGGCGTCCCACATATTGGCTGGCGTTTTCCACAGCGTGTCTAGCTCCTCTTTCAGCAGCCCTAGATACAGATTGATGTCGTTCCCTGGTTGTTGCGGCCCTTCAATTAGCATACTCATGTGAATGTACTTCCTCTTCATGCACAACCATGGGGAAGGTTGTACATCCACACAAACACATGCCAGGTGCTATGTGTGCTTCTCTGGCTGCCAAACGGATTGACTCCATCGATGCTCGCGCCCAGCATGATGTTCCTTGGATCTGTCCCAAATTCTGGGTGTTCGAAGTTCAACGCTTGCCACTAGCTCCCGTCCCTAGGGTGACTCAGCATCTTGTCTTTTTTATTTATCTCCAGATCATTTGCGTCATCTTCTCGCTTCTTCTCCTCCCTATCCGCGTGCCAACGCAGGAGCTTTGCTACCTTAGGGTCCGCAAAATACCGCTGCAGACGAGGAGTGATCGGAAAGTAGCACACCACTTTTCGAGGAGCTTTCTTCCTCTTCTTGTATCGAGTGACGCCGCACACCGGACATATGGTAGACTCCGTGTGCTCGTCCCGATAAATGATGCAATTGTTCATGCACACATGGTATTTCACGTGCGGTAAATTCAGAGGACACACGATTTTCTTCGCCTCCTCAAAACTGGTCGGGCACTTGTTCCCCTTGGGAAGACGTTCACGCCAAAAATGACATGTTCTCGTCGAAGCATGCGTCAGTCATTTTATGTTTTACCTTCATCTCTAGAGCCATGAGCGTTACTTTCAGGCGGGTATCCTCGGGCGTGCATCCTTCATACAATGGAGTAACCGCGTCTATCTCTAGTTGACCCAGCTTGGCTTTCTCTCGCGTGGCAGCTCTTGCATTATCCGTCTGCTTCAGAAGCAGCTCTTGAACATGAGGGTCCTGCACCCAGCCCATCGATGGTCCATTGTCACCTGCTCTGCCGACATTTTCATCTTCGTGATCATGCCCTTCGTCTGCTCCGGCATCTTCCTCATCATCATGTCCTGCATCTTCTACATGATGACTATGTACAGCATCACCGTCGTGATCATGTCCTGGAGATTCTTCGTCTTCTCGCCCGCCCGAGCCGTGGTGGTTGTCTTGTTGCCCTTCCTCACTTCTTGCCCGGCCCCCATGGACGACTTCATAGACATCTTCATACCTTGCCACCGATAGCCATCCATGAAACCATGCAAGAGCAGTTGGTCCCGCACCTGCCCGGAATCCGGGTCCGCAATAAGGCTCTTCAGCTTGCATCTTCGACACGGACATCTTATCTCCGTCTCGTTCTTTTCAAGCATCTCGGCCTTCGCGGAGCTCAAAAACCTATTCACGATGCCTTTGGTCATCGTGCGGACCATGGTCGCCTGCGGGGTAGAGCAAAACGATATTTTAGAACCAAGAAAAAATTTGGCATGACTTTCCCTAAAAATAGGACCAAAAAGAATGCATAGTGCCAAAATTCTCACCGAAACGGAAATGAATCAAAATTCCGGCAAAATATTGGCAACTATCGCATTTCAAATACCGGTACCTGCAAACACAAACAAATATGCAACACCAGAAACATATGCAACACCACGAACCTACATAGATCTAGCTAGGCCACAAAAAGTGCATGTGCATGTTGTTGGAGAGGGAGAACAACATAAAGATATCTTCCCCCCTACTTACCTATCAAAAAAAAGTAATTTAACCACTTAATTTGGATGAATCTATGGTGCAAATGAGGTCAGGAGGAGGAGGCAGCCGAAACAAGCTTGGAGGAGGAGGTGGAGAGAATGAAGTAGGGAAAGTGAGTGGGTAGGTGGGCTGTCCAAAATATCTTGTTGGTCCCAGGTTACTAATGGCGCCCCACCTGCAAATGCACCATTAGTAACCCTGGTTACTAATGACGCACCTGCTGCTGGTGCGCCATTAGAAGTTTTGCAAAAAAATAAGAAATAAAGTATATATTCTAATGGCGCATCATGGCACAGTGCGCCATTACTAGTTCAAACTAGTAATGTCGCACTAGGCTAGGGTGCGTCATTAGTAGTTTTGCAAAAAAAAGAATAAAAAAACAACAGTAGTGGCGCACTATGTGGCCGGTGCGCCATTACTAGTTAGCACTAGTAATGGTGCACCTTGCCATGATGCGCCATTAGTATGTTTGGAAAAATAAGAAAAAAATTACTAGTGGCGCACCTTTAGTGTCTTCCACACTAATGGCGCACCTGCACATGATGCGCCACTGCTATATAGTAGTGGCGCACCACATGACAGGTGCGCCATTAGTGGCCATTTCATCTATAACCCTTTTCCTAGTAGTATCCCGGTTGGAGCGCTGCTTGGTAGCTTCAATGTCCCATTCCCGGCGTTCTCAGGAGATAGTTGGATCTCCCTCCATCTCTGCAATCACTCTCTTCCACTCCTTCGCACGTTCTGCCCAACACTTTTGATCATCGTAGATCCGTTCCGCCCTCTCGTGCCACCGCACTGCCCTCGTCTCCTGTAGGAACTCGTCTGAAAAAGCGGTCACCGGCAGCAAAAGCTCGGGGCAGGCCTCGTACACGTACGGAAGTGGCAAGCCGGACAGGTCGTGTTGGAGATGAAGGGGCGATGGTTGCGCAACTGTTGCAGACCTAAACATATGGATGAAATAAATAAAATATATATATCAAGATGTGTCAAATGCAAAATCGTATCATATCATATTTACTCCAACCAAATCCAGTACTTGCATCATATTCACATGCTTACTAAAAAACTAAGAACTAAGAACTAAGAACTACAACTACAATCACACATCCTAAATACAATACAATACATATCAAAGAATTGCATAAGCATATCAAAAGAATTGCATAAGCATATCAAAAGATATCGATGCATAACAAAGGTTCATCACATCCAAAAAAACCTATGAGTTCAATCTTTGAATAATCATATATCTAGATTATTATGAACATGAACTAAATAAAATACATATATCAAAAACAAAAACCATGAACTAGGGTTCATCTTGAGGGATTAACCATGTTTACTTCAACAAAATCCACTACTTGCATCATATAAGATCCACATGCATCCTATATCAAAACAAATATTTCCAATATTCATCATATATAAAAAAATTAACACAAAAAATTATGAACTAGGTTCATCTTGAGGGTTCAACATTTGTTCTCCAACTATATCCACTACTTGCATCATAGCATATCAACATGCATCATCATATCACAATATATTCCTCCAACATGCATCATATAAAAAAATTCCTCCAAAAATAATATGAACTAGGGTTCATCTTCACATAATCATACCAACTAGTGACTAGAGTTCGTATCTAACACATTATAACATCGATAATCAACCTAAATCAATCCTAGGGTTCAAAATATTTAAATCTAGTTCAAGAAGGGGGGTGATTTGAATCAAATAATGCGACGAATTGGAAGCTATTTGACTAAAACTAATTGGAGGGATTGAAGGAGCTTACTTTTCTTTCTTCGGGGCCATCTCGATCCGCAAAAATGATGAAGAAACGACGAAGATCTGAGGGGGGGAGTGGAGGAGAAGAGAGAGGGGCGAGAGGAGGAAGAACTCCTCTGTTCTTGGGCAGGTGGTTGGGGGAGAAGGGGAGGGGTAGGGCGGCCGACGGCTTATAACTGCCCGCACACTACCGCCAGGTATCCCGGCGGTAGGATCAGACAGGCTACCGCCATGACCGGCGGCAGTAGGGTGGGACGGAGGCCGTTAACGTTGCTGACGTGGATAAGTTCCCTACCGCCGCAGTGTCTGGCGGTAGCCTAGGTAATCCTACCGTCGGGCGTCCTGGCGGTAGCAAAAAGGGTCAAATGTCGATTTTTTTTTCAAAGTGGGGTCAAATCCCGATTTTGTTTGACAAAAGGGTCAAAACACGAAAATCGGCCCCACGACCGGGGTAGCTCATATCATTGGCGTGAGCTCATATCATTGGCGTGTCAGTATGATCCTCTTGTCGGATACTACGGCTTTACCGCGTACGTACTCCTACCGTTGAGAGCTGGCTGGTTGCGGACCCTCTGGAACGAACAGGTCGACAGGTCCCTCTCCCTTGGTAGTAGGCCCGAATTATAGGCACGTGCCGTTGTTGGTCTAGTCCCGGCCACACCGTCAATGTATCAGTTAGCGTGATCGCGTCGCGTCGGAATAAGTTTTTCCAGGCTCCGTTCGCGGCTAGATGAGGCTTTTGCCTTCGTCTAGGAGCCAGCAGGGTGGGGATCCCCGGATCTCGTTGAGGTCGCGGGCTATAGTGACTGGAGGTTCATCAGCACTAGCCGTTTGGGTCCTCAGATGGGCGTTGGATGCAGGGAGACTGTTGAGTAACGTGATTGTATTTGGACACATAGGTTAGACTAGGAAATATTCTTGCTTTCCTTGTACTCCAAGTAGATCATGTACTCATATATATGTGCCCACGAGGCTCAAGCAATACATTGAACTATTCCACCAACCCTCTCTCTCCCTTCAACATGGTATCTATTGCAAGTCGATCCTAAACCCTAGCCACCGCTGCTTCCGCACCTGCGCGCCGCCCCCGGGGCTGTCAGCCTCCATGACCGCCGCTGGGGGCTGCGCCGCCCGTACCTAGGGTTCGTCCACCGGTCGTGTTGACCGGCTGCCCTAGAGAGTGTTTTCCCTGAGCCCTTGCTCCAGATTTTTTCGCTCTCTCGCCGGTCGTTTTGATCGGCGTTTTTCTTTTTGGTTTTCTGATCTATGCTTGATCGGTTTGCGTCGCTCGCCGCCGCCGTCGACACCGAGCGCCTCTACTTTGACCCCGACGCTACCAGCCGGCCTCTCCTCCGACCCGGCAGCCACGCGTGTCGAGGCGGCCCGTCAGGGCCAGCCGTCGTCCGCGCGTCGGTCCGCCCGTCACCGCCCTGCTCCGACCGGGACACCTGCATCGCCCCGACCCAGCGGCCACGCGCCATGTGATGGCCAATCATAATCGTCGCTCGCGTGCCGGCCCCCCATCGATCCAGATCACCCGCCTCCGCCGCGTCTTCACGGCGGCCCGATGGTCTACCTCGCCGGCCTCGTCCTCGGTTACGTCGGGACGGCTGCGTCAGGCTTGTCGGCTGCCTCAACTCGGGCGCCGCTGCTCCGTTGGTCGCTCTGGCCTCACTGCCCGGGCGCCCATGTTGCTTTGGCAGCCCGGGTGACGTTGCTGACAAGTTCGTCCGCACGACGTCTCACGCCGGCTGTCGTCGCCGACTTCATCTCGGACCCCGCCGCCACCACACCTCCACCGAGCGGCGTCCCGACCTCGCGTGTGATCGGCTTGATCACCCGCTCGCCGCGGCGATCCGCCTCATCTACGCCGCGCAACCGACCTGGCCCGTCGGTTACGCGCGCCTCCGCAGGTCCCGTGAAGATCGTCCCCGAGTTCAGCGCGCCTCTCTACCGATCGAGCATTGGGCTGCCACCGTGTCGCCCTGTCAGGCTGCAACGCCGCCGCCCCGTGGTTCTCCTCGCGGCTGCATCGACCCGTGCATCACCGCTGCGTCGCCCCTTCGGGCTGTAGTGTCGCGATACGTGGTCCCCACCACCGCCCCGAGGCCATCCCCGCGGCTGCACCGACTCGCGAACCGCCATTGCGTCGCCCCTTCGGGCCGCAACATTGCGGACCGCGGTCCCCGCTGCCGCCCCGAGGTCTTCCCACTGTCGCCCCGACCCTCCTGCCGCCGCTACGTCACCCCTTCGGGTTGTAGCGCCGCGGCCCGCGATCCACTCTGTCGTCACCGCGCGTCGACCTCGTATGGTATGCGCCACGCCGTCTCCCTTGGCGCGGAAACGCCACCGTCCGCGCCGGTCTTCGTCACGCTGTCAGGGTTCTTCGCCTACTTCGAGCACCGCCGCCGCACTCCTAACCTAGCTGTCGCCGCTGCCGTTAGGCCGCCGCCGCCGTCAGGCCTCCGCCGCCGCTACCTTCGTAGCCGCCGCGCCGCCCGTCCACCCCCTTCGGTCTTCGTCCAAGCACCAGCCCGTCGCCAGCGTCACCGTCATCTAACCCGACCACTTTGTCTACTTCGACCATCGTTGGTGACATCGGCCCCGCGCCGATGGGCACCGCAATCATCGTCGAGTTTTTCTCTGCTGGCCCTCCGACTTCTCCGACATGGCATACAGCTCGTGCAGGTCCCTCGTCTACGCATGCCCGGTGCTGGCAACACCGATGCGTGCCTTCATCCACGACGTGTCCCCGGGCCTGGCAAGCCTGGTCGGCGCTTCGTCAACTTCGTCTTCGTCCGTCTACGCATGCCCGGTGCTGGCAACACCGGTGCTGGCAACACCGGTGCGTGCCTTCATCCATGATGTGTCCCCGGGCTTGGCAAACCCGCCGCGACGCGTCGTCAACACCATCATCCTTCCGGCGCACCACTACCTCGTCACCACTGCGCCCATGACTAACTCGGCGCCCTCTTGCGCCCGCGGCTCCACGGCGACTTCCTCGACACCGGGCCTGGCAAGCCTGGTCGATGCACCCCGACTCGACATCGACCACGGCATTCTCCGAACAGCTACCTCGACCATGGCTCCACCACCCACGCTCTTGGCTACATCGACAAACGGCACAAAGGGCTACCGCCTGCTTGAGCAACCTCGTTGGTTTCCACTCCAGCCAAGACTCCGTGATGCGTCGACCGTTACGACTGTGGGGGGGGGGGGGTGTCCGTCGGCTTGGCTTTGGATTCTTCTCCAGTCTCACCGTCTGCGTCGCTACCGTTGTGACTGCAGGGGGATGTTGAGTAACGTGATTGTATTAGGAAACATAGGTTAGACTAGGAAATATTCTGGATTGCCTTGTACTCCAAGTAGATCATCTACTCCTATATATATGCCCACGAGGCTCAACCAATACATTGAACTATTCCACCAACCCTCTCTCTCCCTTCAACAGAGACGAAGACCCTTCTTCTTCCTTGTCGGTATGATTTGTTGCGGCTGTTCTTCTCCTTCCTCTGCGCTGATGCTGGAGGGAGATTCTGCTTTGCCCGGGTGGATGGCCCGGCCGCGGTGCTGGACCGGTCGGATGACTCGAATTCTCTTCCATCAGGAAGGGACATTTTTCGCGGTACTCAAAGCCAAAGCTGGCGACGGCTGTTGCAGGTGTGTTGGATTGATGCCCATGCCCTCTCAGCGCTGGTGTCAAGAAAGGAGAAAGTAGCGTGGCGGCAATTGTACCGTGGTCGAAGATGATGACCTGCTTGCGCCTGGTTGCGGATCCTTCTGCTTGAGGGGTCTTCTCTCAAGATTCAGGGATGATGTCAAAAGGCTCCACAGCTCTTCTTGTGTTATGTTTGGCTTAGGGTACTCTAATTGTTCATCGTCCTTTGTGTTTACGTTTCAGTGTGCTTGTAAGGATCAACTACTTTGTACTGTTTCGTGATTTGAATGAAAAAATTCTCAAAAAAAAAACAAATGCACCGTGGCCAGATCTATTTGCCGACTATAGACTACTTTTGGTTTCTTCTCGTAAGGACTACTTTTGCGAAACCCAATACTACAACACATACGTTCACAAATACGCGCACGTAAGGAATAATAATATGCTAAAACAGCGCTAGTAGTATGGCCTTTGCATGCTTGGTGCTGCTGCATGTGGGCTGTGGAGGTTTTTGAGCCTACTGTCTGCATGCATCTCGATAATAATAATCCAATTCAATCCAATCCAATCCAATCCAATCCTATGGTCTTTGCATGCTTGATACAGTGCCTACCAATCCAATCCGACTGGTCAAACTTTGCGTGCGCCGTAGTGGTTGGCTATGCTGGCATGAATAATAATAATGATCCTTTACTTCCTTTCTCTCTCTGTGCACGGTGCAGTTTAGGATAGTCGTAATGAAAGTATCATAAGCGGTATTATGCATGTCAAATAGACCTTTTGGATCATGTGGCAGAGAATTAAATGAGAAAAGAAAGGATGTGGTATCATATTATGATACCATATCATATTAAATATAGTACTACTTTGTGTCATGCATGTCAATTAATGAGGCAAACTAAGATACTAGGTTACGATACTATGCATTACGGAAATAGTATCATACACGAGTATCATATGCATGATACTAGTATATGATACTCTCCATTACGACCTGTCTTACTACTGTAGCGTCCTGTGGGTCACGAGGAGCAGACCGCGTGTTCCACGAAAAAAAAACGATACGGGCCCTCGTGGAACACGGTGCCCTGTCTACCTCCGTACCAAAAGATAAATTTTTTACTGTTTTATTACAAAGATTTATTTTAAATATATATAAAATGTTAGTGTAAAATTAGTATTATGAGAGGGTGTGTTTCAATAGTAAACCAACGATACTGATTTTCCACTATAGGAATTAAGTTTTAGTTGCTTTATTTATTCGGTCCAACTTGTATAGTTTAACGTAGATAGATAAGAAAGGAATAAATTGTGAAAACCATCAAGACTCTGGCTCTAATCCCATGTTAAGCTTCATTCTCTAGGCAATTATTGCAATAATAGACCGATCTGACGGAAAGAGCTAAGCAACCGAGTTAATTATACAATTAGTTAGTTTAATAGTAACACTTAACTGGCAGTAGGTGTTACATTGCAGCCAGCGAGAGCGAGAGCCTTCCCCCTTCCCCGCCATGCGCTGCTCCGGCGCTGGCGTCCACCGCGCCTCTGCGCCCCCGGGCCGTGCCACTCCGGCCATCCCAGCCACCCAGGCTCCCGGCCGTGCCACTAAGGCCGTCCCGGCCACCCAGATCTGTTCCCCCGCCCCCCGCTGCTTCCTCGCGCGACCAGGGCTGCCAGCCCCAGATTCGTCTCCTCCCAGGTCAGGCCGGCGGGGGAGAGGCCGGTGGTCTCTGGGCTGGGGCTTTTGGAGGGCTTGGCTGAGTCGGACCCGCAGCCGGCGGTGGACTCCGCGCCTCGCCTGGAGGCTCCTGCTGCGGGCTGGGAGCGGCCTTCTCCCACCAAGAAGGAGCTCTGGCGCCTCCGTCATGGACAGGGCGGCCAGGGCGGAGATGTTGCGGCTGGGAGGCACGTGCCTTCGCCGCCGCCGGCGGAGATGATCCCGGAGATGCGAGACAAGTGCTTCAGGTGCCTCGAGAAGGGCCACTTCCGGTGGGACTGCACCAACTAGGATGTCTATATCAGGTGCGGTTGGCCGGGTCATGGCTCCCGCGATTGCAAGAGGCCGCGGAGCCCCTCTTCGGCTGATGAGCTCCGACGCGAGGCGATCGCCAAGGTGGCACGCCACTCGTCTCCCCGGGTCAGTCCAGACCGCACGACGCCTCATGCGGCCTTCCCACCCCCACCGCCTCCGCCGCTGCACCCCCCCTCGCTTTGTGCTGCCGCCGAGGCGGCCTGGCCGCGTCTTGCACCCCCGCGGCTCTAGGTCGCGCTGGATGCGGGGGAAGGTGCGTATGAGCTTTGTGTGGTGCGGCGCTCGCAGTCCATGGAGGACTTGGAGCGCCGGCTACGCTTCGCCATGGTCGCCTACATGGGTGGTGCCCGGAGACGCCTCTCGCCGCAGCGGGTGCTGGAGATCTTGGCGGGGTGGCTCGACATCTCGGCGGATCATGTCTCGGTGCACTCTTACCGGTCGGAGGATTTTCTGGTCGTTTTTGCGTCGGCTGAGCTTCGGAACAGGGTGGCGTCGTACCCGGCGGTGTAGTGGGAGGGCGATAGGCTGTTCTTCAGGCCATGGAACCGGCAGTCGCAGGCAGTCTTCTCGACCATGGGCTTCAAGGTCTGGATTGTCATGGAGGGGATACCACCACACGCTTGGGATCGGAAGACGGCAGAGGAGTTGTTGGGGACGGCGTGCAAGGTGGACTCGGTTGCGCCGGAGTCAAGTTCAAGAGCTGATCTTTCTGCGTTCAGGCTCACTGCATGGACTGCAAACCCGGAGGAGATACCTTCGCTGCGCTGGCTGGCCATCTCGGAGCCAAGCTCGGAGATCCTACCACCATTGTTGCAGTACAAGATCCTCATCCATATCGACGCAGTGGCGAACTTCCGTGAAGCAGGGGAGCCGTGGTTCGTGGGAAGTTCATCCGACAATGGGCAGAGTGGCTTGCTAGACTCTCCAGACGGTTTCCATAATGGAGGTGGTGGTCAGAGGCCACAATGGCGAGTTTGGCAGTTCGGTGTCAGAGATGTGCGCGGCGGTGAGCAGGGCTAGGCTTCCGGCGGTGGCGGTGGCGGCCATGGCGCGGCAGGGAGGGCAAACGAGGGGCTGGATTGGCGCCTACCTCCCATGCCCCCGCCCCGAACGTTCTGCATGTGGGGCCACCAGAACGCCTTCTGGATAGGGTTGCCGTCAGGGTGTCTGCTTTTGACCGCCTTTTGGGTCAGCAGGCACATGGAGAGGGGAGCGGGACGGTTCTAGAGCCAAATTCGAACCTGACTGGCGCGGACAAGTGGCTGGGACGGACGGGCGCACTTTGACGGCGGGACCCCGGACGGAGGAGACGGAGCAGCATCCAATGGAAATGGTCATTGTGCCGTTGGGGCAGGGACGGCGCCTGAGCTTGTCATCGGATCGGGCGGTCGAAGTGGTGGTTGGCGCGCGCAGCCCGAGTGATTCCCGCAGTGCCCCACGGGCGAATGATGACATGGACATGGTGGTTCTCGCGGATCTAGGGAGACTGAACCCCCCGGTGCGGGAAAGGCTGAACCCGCCAGCTGGCGTGACTGCAGGCTCCGTGTCGGGGGATGGGATACCGGACGGGTCCCAGGAGGTGGGGCTGGCTGAGGATCCCAATGCAATTGGGGCGGTGTGCAACACGGCGGGCCCCGTGCTCGGATCGAATGCAGAGATGGCTACTGGTGGGTTGGGTGAAGGAAATCGTGTGGTATTGACTACTGGTGGGGCCGGTTATCGAATGCAGAGATGGCTACTGGAGGGTTGGGTGAAAAGAAAGTTAGTTTAACAGTAACTGTGATGCCAAGACAAATCATTGGGGTCAAAATTACCGAAATATTTATTTACTCCGGTTGTACACGGGTCCGCTTGTACACGCGCATGAGCTGCCACGGAGCCACACTGTGGCCGGCCTACTGGGGAGCCCGAGTCAGCGAGGCTGCTTGAGAACCAAGCTGCATGTCCTCGTGTTTGGAGAGGCGAACGACGAGTTCGCTAGAGACTTCGTCGGAGAAGGGGCGGTGGTCAAAGGGATGTGAGAGAGGTGATTTTTTTTATTGGGCTGTAAGGTGGGTCCTTATCCACATCAGCTGGGTATTAATTCGTGGCCAACACGTTGAAAAATCCACTGAATAGTCATCACATTTTATCATGCAATCAGAAAGCCGTGGTGTTCACAACATTTTGGACAAGTGGGATAGTTATTTCATGCTAACAACTCATTGAGACCGGACTATGTACTTGCAGAGTAAAGACTCTATAGCTACGACAAATAATTTGGATCAGCGGGAGTAGAACAAATACACGTGTAAATGTTTGGTAACTGCAGAAGAAATGTTAATGTATGTAAAGAAAAGAACAATTTATGTAGATTACATAGGTGCGGTACAATGGGCGGAAAAAATGAAATAAACTAAAGAGAAGCAAATTTGAAAATCTATAAACAAAAAGTAAAACTTAAATGCAATAATACAGGTGACATTTATTACAAATCAAATGACGAGCAGAATAAATACTCCTTCCTTTCCAGTTTATAAGTCTTCCACGTGTATCTTGGCTGCTAATTTACCAAGTTGATTACACGTGCAAGACTAATAAACACGTAAGGACGGAAGGAGATAGTATCTCCGAAGTGGAAGTATATAAGAACATTTAAGGGTATACTTCGATAATTGATCGAATCCCATTGGTTGGAGTGATCTTGTAGTCGCTGAACCCGGCTTCGGAGAAAATCAAGCTCCACTCGTTTTCCTCTCGCTCCATTCCATCGGAGCCCATCATGTAGATATCTAACAAAACCTGCGCCTCTTTGGAATCGTTGGGCTGAGTCACCGGATATCCCACCACCATGTCGATAATTATCACCTTTCCTCCGGCTTCTTTCGCTGGGATCGCTTCCTTGCACCGGCGCATTATCTTGACGCAATCTTCGTGTTTCCAGTCATGCAAAATCCACTGGAACCAAACATATTATTATATCCCATTAGCATATATAGTAGACCAGCAGAAAAAAGAAGAACATATCCAAAAATAAAAATAAAAATAAAAAATTACCTTGAGTAGAACAGCATCCGCAGGTGGGACATACTCGAACATATTTCCGGCGACGAAGGTCAAAATGTCGCTGGCGGGAGCCGCGGCGACAACGTGTGCGAGGTCCAGAACGGTGCACTTGAGGTGCGGGAACGCTCTCGCCACGGCCGACGCGGTAGCGCCATGGTTGCCGCCGATGTCCACCAGCGAGCTTTTCACTTCCCCGAACGCTCCGCCGTGCTCTTTCAACAGGACCTTCATGGCGATGCGGCTGTCCGCGGCCATGCCGTCGTTGAACAAGCCGCCTTCGACCTTGGTGGTGTCCCAGAACGTGCAGCCGTTGGCCAGCTGGACGAGCGACTGCGACTGTGCCGACTCTCCCTCTTGGCCTTGGGTAAACCACTCTGGCATTTTGAGGAGAGAGGTCCAGCATAACGTGTTGACGATGGTGCCCACCATCGGGGACAGGTTGTGCGGTGATCTCTCGACAAGGAGCCGGGAGACCCGCGTGAGCTTGTAATACGCAGCGCCATCACCGGCGTGGTCGTTGCTGCCTTTGCCTTGGACAATGGAGAATACCCCGGTGGTGGTGAGCACCCGCATGACCCGCCGGAGGTTGGAGCGCTTCGTGGGGTGGATCCCGGTGTCGGAGGCCAGCTCGGACAAGGTGGCGGCGCCGCCCCGGCGGTGGATGGTGTCGGGGATGCGCAGGTCCGTGGCGGCCTTGAGCGCCAGTGACTTGACGAAGGCGAGGCCGTGGTGGTAGAGCTCCAGCTGAGCTTGAAGTAACTCGTCGCTGCTCATGGCGAGGTCTTGGTCTCGTTCGATGTGCTGCGCGGCCGGCATGGTGTATGTGTATGATCGATCGAGTGTGGTATGCTAGCTGCTACCTGCTTCTTGCTTCTTCCTTACGTAGAGAAAACGTAGTACCTTCTTATAGATGCATGCGCATGGTATCCTAGTAGCTAGTTTCCTTTTGCGGGTTTTTTTTTAGGGAAGCTTCCTTTTGCGGGTTGGTTTGAGGTTACTACTTCTAGTTGTAGCCTCCTGTGTGGACGTAGTTTCCCACCCCTACGACTCGATCGTGTGCACGATCTCGGTCCCCACCGACGAATGCATGTTCAAGACACCCACCCCTTGATGCATGTTCAAGACAATAGCATTTCTCAAGGGGCAAAACAAGAGATGACCTACAAAAAAAAAAGATCCTCGTTTGGACCAATGGTTCTGAAGTCCGTGCACTTCGACCCTACCTAATTGTTCACTCAAGCACCACATCACCTTGTGGTCGGCGGGTTAGGAATAGTAACTACCGTGTGTCCCCAGGGCGCTACGCGTCCAGGTTTAGTACAATATTGATGCCATCTTTCCAAGTGACGGTATCTTGACAAGTGTTGCTCAGCTCTGGTTTGGCTTGGCAGTGGCTAGGCAGCCCGCCCGGGATAGATACCCGTTGGGGACGATTGCTGGTGTCTCACCAGGGATTGGCACCCGAATAGCATCCCTACGCTTTCGTGCCACGCAAAGCAACGAACGAACAAAAACAAAAATACTAGAAACTTGAGACTCTAGAAGAATAGAAGAAGCAACGGAAGTAACCAGATCTGGATAAGTGGCGTATGACGAAACCTTGGAATAGAAGAAGAAGATATTGGAGGCTGAGCTTGGAAGACAAGAAGGAAACAAAAAGATGGTTAGAAGAGTAGAAGAAGCAAGATGGTAGAAGAGTATAAGAAGCAAACATGAGTGCCAAGTTAAAAAAAGTCAGAGGATAGAAGAGTAGAAGAAGCAACAGAAATGACTGGATCCGGACAAGTGGCAAGAAACCTTAGAATTAGAAGAAAGAAGATATTGAAGGGCTATATGAGCTTGGAAGACACCAAGGAAAAATATGGTAGATGAGTAGAAGAAGCAATCATTAGTGCCAAGTAAAGTCTAAGGATAGTTGTTGGAATAGCTCTAGTCTCTTAGAGAAAGTTAAGAATAGTTGTGATAATAGTTGTAATAACATGGTAAGGAGTAGTATTTTGTTAGAGGTAGTTTAGAAAGAGGTGGAATTTAAGTTCTGTTCAATAGTGTCTTGCTGGTGTGGTGGATGAAAAAACTAAGTTTGTAATCCTGTTTATCTCTAGTTTCATTCGAGTAATGGAATTGGGAGCTATGCTCCTTAATTAAAAAAGAGAAGTGATGGTATCTTTTAAAGTTTAACTTCTATAATGCCTTCCGTTCAATTTGTGTCGTCTCATAAAAGTCATCTTGGAGCATCCAAGATACTTCAAATGAGAAGCCGTTCCTATTACCGAGGTGTGCCAAATTTACGGATCAACTTAGACTAGTCATAAAAGTAGTAACGTAGGTAGTAACATAAAACTCAATGTAATGCCAACAAGATATCTTGAGTACATGGCATGTCAACGAATGAGGAAGAGAATCTTGTGATAACTAGATATGTTACCATATAACATCACAAACTCCAAAACAAGATTAGTATACAACCTAATAAATCGACCTTTGCATGATACTAGGCATTAGTTACTACCCACTATGAAGGTGGTAACATAGACTAGAAACATAGGCATGACACTAGTCTATGTCACTCCCCACAATAACTAGTCTTAATGATATGGGCCTTCGTCTATTGTTCTGGGCTTGGTCAACGGATGCCGAACTGAGCTACACCAATGATAATAGCTTGGGTTTGCAGAAAATGGAAAGTTACCAATTTGACAGAAGAAATTGTGCGTTTGGCTATTTTGCAGAAAATAATGTATTTTGTAGAAAATGGAAAGTTAACTGGGTAATTTTTTTAATTAATTTTTTGTTTACACATGTACAAAAAAAGTATGTACAAATCTAAAAGAAAAGAAAACATAGGAAGTCAAATAAAGTTACCTGTCCAATCAAAAAAAATTACATAAGCATTCTGTTTAATCCTAAATATTATCCATCTAAGATCCTCTTTAAAGAAAGCCCTTGCTGTGAAAAGACTTGGTCTCTTATATTCTTAAATATGTCAACATTTGTGGTTTACCCAATAACCCATGCACCAAGCCTGATGATTTCTATGAAAAAACGTTCATGAGTTTGCAGAATGTCTTTTAGTTTACATTCCCGTTTCCACATATAAGTTCCCGATCCCAAAAATTACATTTTTGTTTCATCCTTTACATTTTTGTTTCATCCTTTCTACGCTGTTATCACCCCTACACAATAGAATACTTATGACATACATACATAATGCATATTTGATCATCTATTAGACACATAGGAACATCTCAGGCACTAGCACTTGATGGCCTTTTGTCAAATACAGAAAATCCAAATCATCACATCGCATCAATCCATGTCACCTCTCCTCCTTGCCTTCATGGCCAGCCAGGAGACCCTTCACCGCACCACCAGTAATCTCGACGGTAGCTAGCAACCTCAAGGTTATTCAAGGAGGTGTTGCCCCTTTCTTCCACTACTTTCTTTGGCCAGAAGAGCATCAGCGCGAAGAAGAGACCTAGGATGCCGGGGATTTGACCTAACGTGGTGTTCTCCAAGTAGTACAAGTTAATGACAAGTACTCCCTCCATTTCAAAATATAAGATGGTTTAGCTTTGTGAAGTGAGTGTATCTAGACTCTTTTGATGTTTAGGTTCACTCTGAACTATACACTAAAGATATCTAGATACATTTGCTTCACAAAGCTAAAACGTCTTATATTTTGAAACGGAGGGAGTAGGTGTTAAAGGGGACTGCCAGAATTGGGAGTGTAGGAAAGGAGCATGTCGTTTCGTGTAGGATGCAGTTGTGTCCAGACCTGCTTCAAGAATTGAAGTGTTGGTGGGGAGGTGTGACGAAAGGGATCCAACTTTACGTTATTTGATTAACATGTGTGGTGTTAAAGAAAGAATGATTAGTTTAAGGTTGTAGTAGTTTCTCCTAGTTGGTTTATAAGGCGTATGAATTGAGCTGACAGTTCAGACCAAACGACAAAGATTAGTCCCATAGATCCAACAAGACACAATCATTAGAAGAAACTGTAATAAAACTAATAGTATCAGGATAGGCCTAGGCCCATCAATTGCCAAAGCAACGCACAAAATCCTCACGCAACTATCTCCTGCGAGCACACCGCCGCCTCCACATCCACCAGCCACCACGCCGCCGCCTCCACATCCAGTCATCCACCAGCCACCACACCCCCACCTCCATCTAGCCCATGGCGACTGCCCATTCCACTGCCCAGCACTCTGCCGCCAGCTTGACAGCGTTCGTTACCTCGGCAACATCGGACGCTTCATCTTTGGAAGGATGTGTCACTCTGCCGAACCCCCTGTTGTAAACTAGCCGCCTTTGACGGAAGCCCAGACTATGCCCTATTCGATTTATGGTTTCACTTACAGGTACGTGAGTGGTACTACTAATTGTAATTTCCTAACAGACATGAGCACCCAATTATATGAGCCCTTATGCAGCAAGAGACCCAGGAAAGCATTCGTGATGGAGATTGGTCGTGCAACATGATGCTCTGGCTCTGCTTTGAATTTCCTGCATATTTACCTTACTGACAAGCATCACTGAAATGGAAATTAGAATCACCAAATTATGTTAGTTATGAAGCAGGTTGATGTTTGAACAATTTACCAATGTCGGTGACACAACTAGTACACATGAAAAGCCCAACAACCATTGGTGTATGTAGATGATATGACCTTCAACCTTTTTAGTCTTTGTTCCATTTACTGAAGTGTTGTATCACTTAATTCTGTGAATCATTTATCAACCAAACCCAGGTATCCATTCTAATTATTTGTGTTAGTACCAAAGGTAATTGTATGAAAATAATTATTTGTTTTCCATGGAAAATAATTTATCATCTATATTGTTCTGCCAATTGTATTTCTAGTATCCTATGCATATTATTTACCGTCTCTTTTTCTTTATATACCATGTGGTTTGTGATTTCTGAAAACAATCAATCAAGTCCGTGATACTCATCTATATTCTGGTGAGTTAAATATCCATATGAAGTTTGTTGGGCATCATCTGATCTTATTCTGTGCCTTGTCTAGAGTTGATTAGCTCTAATGTTTATATTAGTATTCTTAATGCTCAAGTTTGCGTGTTCGATTTGTTGGAAAACAGATGAATGCAACAATTGATCAGGTTCAAGAAAGATGAAGCAAGAAATGTTATTTCCTAGGCTCTAAATCTGAAGCTTCCTTTTGATGAGATAGATTTGATGGAGGAGAACCTAGAGGTGGAGCTGATCAGGAGGCAGCTGGGTCTTGAGCATGTCAGGTCCTGATGATAAGTCAATTTTGACATTAAATGTGAACCTATTTCTAAGATGTGTCAATCACAATTTTTTCTCAAGGACCAAATTAGTTGCTGAAATCTGCTGTTTTCCCAAATCATCTACTCTTCTGGGAGCTCTCTGTGTTATAATCGGTACTAGTACTTCTCAAGCAGAGCAATAATACTGATATAAAAAGGTACTTCTGCTTTTCATTTGCATGATACATGAAGAATAATAAGAGGGAAAAAGTGCAAGTAACACTTGCATGATCATGCAAGTCATTGTGAGCACCTCCATTTGTCCTAGGAATGTCATAATTTTCTGAAGAGTATTGACTTCGGAAAGTAGGAGCTAAAAACCTATTTTAGCCTGTTTATGCTATCAGCATTCTTGCTGATGTCCATGTTCTGCTCGAGGATATCAAAGAGCAGAAACAAAGAATCACGTAAATTTTGAACCCCGTTGAAGAATTGATTGGAGGGAGCTAGCTCTTTAGCTTGGTATGGGACATAGTGTTCACCATTTGTTACTGCAAATGAACCAAGTGTAGCATGAATAATTCCGACAAAGTTCATCTTTGGGAGGAACATTTGCTCTTTGCGTCTCGGAGATGCGGCGATGGGGGATGACAGGGTTGGTAGAATTGGAATGGTGTTTTCTAGCCTCTGACTTAGATAAGTACCAGCTAAATGCTTGAGTAATTTTTTGTCTTGGACAAGTCATAAGTGTAAGTTGTAAAGCTGTGTACATATGTGTTCATGGTGATGAGTTGGTAGAATCATCTGTCCCTTTTGAAGGTTGCTGGATTTTTTACAAGACCAGATATATAATGTTGAGTCGTTAACTTGTTTTGGCATGATCCATCTCACTCTGGACTTTGAGACAATTAGATATAATACCATTGTCAACTTGTTACCTATTTACTTGTAAGATACCTGTATGTTGCTACAAGATCACTACGTTTGTGGATGTTGCACATCAGCAAACAAAATCTATCAAAAACTATCGGTCAAATGAAGTTCCAGAATGCGTGCTATCTCAACTGAATGAAATCATATGTGGTACTGTTGGGGAATGTTGCAGAAAATAAAAAATTTCTACGCTTTCACCAATATCAATCTATGAGTTCATCTAGCAACAAGAGAGAGGAGTGCATCTACATACCCTTGTAGCTCGTGAGCGGAAGCGTTCAAGAGAACGGGGTTGAGGGAGTCGTACTCGTCGTGATCCAAATCACCAAAGATCCTAGTGCTGAACGGACAGCACCTCCGCGTTCAACACATGTACGGTTGGGAAGACGTCTCCTCCTTCTTTATCCAGCAAGGGGGAAGGAGAGGTTGATGAAGATCCAGCAGCACGGCGGCGTGGTGGTGGATGCAGCAGCGATCTCGGCAGGGCTTCGCCAAGCTTCTGCGAGAGGGAGAGGTCTAGCAAGAGGAGAGGGAGGCGCCAAGAGCATGGGTGTGGCTGCCCTCCCTCCCCCCCTCTTTATATAGGGCCCCTAGGGGGGGCGCCGCCCTAGGAGATGGGATCTCCAAGGGGGGGCGGCGGCCAGGGGGTGGCTTGCCCCCCAAGCCAGGTGGAGGCGCCCCCACCCCTAGGGTTTCCCAACCCTAGGCGTAGGGGGGGCCAAGGGGGGCGCACCAGCCCAACAGGGGCTGGTTCCCCTCCCACTTCAGCCCATGGGGCCCTCCGGGATAGGTGGCCCCACCCGGTGGACCCCCGGGACCCTTCCAGTGGTCCCGGTACAATACCTGTGACCCCCGAAACTTTACCGATGGCCGAAACCTGACTTCCTATATATGATTCTTTACCTCCGGACCATTCCAGAACTCCTCGTGACGTCCCGGGATCTCATCCGGGACTCTGAACAACTTTCGTTTACTGCATACTCATATCTCTACAACCCTAGCGTCACCGAAACTTAAGTGTGTAGACCCTACGGGTTCGGGAGACATGCACACATGACCGAGACGCCTCTCTGGTCAATAACCAAAAGCGGGATCTGGATACCCATGTTGGCTCCCACATGCTACTCGATGATCTCATCGGATGAACCACGATGTCGAGGATTCAATCAATCCCGTATACAATTCCCTTTGTCAATCGTTATGTTACTTGCCCGAGACTCGATCGTTAGTATCCCAATACCTCGTTTAATCTCGCTACCGGAAGTCACTTTACTCGTTCCGTAATGCATGATCCCGTGACCATACACTTGGTCACATTGAGCTCATTATGATGATGCATTACCGAGTGGGCCCAGAGATACCTCTCCATCATACGGAGTGACAAATCCCAGTCTCGATTCGTGCCAACCCAACAGACACTTTCGGAGATACCCGTAGTGCACCTTTATAGTCACCCAGTTATGTTGTGACGTTTGGCACACCCAAAGCACTCTTACGGTATCCGGGAGTTGCGCAATCTCATGGTCTAAGGAAATGATACTTGACATTTGGAAAAGCTCTAGCTAAATGAACTACACGATCTTTGAGCTATGCTTAGGATTGGGTCTTGTCCATCACATCATTCTCCTAATGATGTGATCCTGTTATCAATGACATCCAATGTCCATAGTCAGGAAACCATGACTATCTGTTGATCAATGAGCTAGTCAACTAGAGGCTCACTAGGGACATGTTGTGGTCTATGTATTGACACGTGTATTACGATTTCCGAATAATACAATTATAGCATGAATAACAGACAATTATCATGAACAAAGAAATATAATAATAACCATTTTATTATTGCCTCTAGGGCATATTTCCAACAGTCTCCCACTTGCACTGGAGTTCAATAATCTAGTTACATTGTGATGAATCGAACACCCATGGAATTCTGGTGTTGATCATGTTTTGCCCTAGGGAGAAGTTTAGTCAACGGATCTGCCACATTCAGGTCCGTATGTACTTTACAAATATCTATGTCTCCATCTTGAACATTTTCACGAATGGAGTTGAAGCGACGCTTGATGTGCCTGGTCTTCTTGTGAAACCTGGGCTCCTTGGCAAGTGCAATAGCTCCAGTGTTGTCACAGAAGAGTTTGATCGGCCCCGACACATTGGGTATGACTCCTAGGTCGGTGATGGACTCCTTCACCTAGATTGCTTCATGCGCTGCCTCCGAGGCTGCCATGTACTCCGCTTCACATGTAGATCCCGCCACGACGCTTTGCTTGCAACTGCACCAGCTTACTGCCCCATCATTCAAAATATACACGTATCCGGTTTGTGACTTCGAGTCATCCAGATCTGTGTCGAAGCTAGTGTCGACGTAACCCTTTACGATGAGCTCTTCGTCACCTCCAAGAACGAGAAACATATCCTTAGTCCTCTTCAGGTACTTCAGGATATTCTTGACCACTGTCCAGTGTTCCTTGCCGGGATTACTTTGGTACTTTCCTACCAAACTTACGGCAAGGCTTACATCAGGTGTGGTACACAACATGGCATACATGATAGACCCTATGGCTGAGGCATAGGGGATGATGCTCGTCTCTTCTATATCTTCTGCCGTGGTCGGGCATTGAGCCGAGCTCAATCTTACACCTTTAAATACAGGCAAGAAACCTTTCTTGGACTGATCCATATTAAACTTCTTCAATATCTTATCAAGATATGTGCTTTGTGAAAGACCTATGAGGCGTCTTGATCTATCCCTATAGATCTTGATGCCTAGTATGTAAGCAGCTTCTCCAAGGTCATTCATTGAAAAACACTTATTCAAGTAGGCCTTAATGCTGTCCAAAAGTTCTATATCATTTCCCATCAAAAGTATGTCATCCACATATAATATGAGAAATGCTACAGAGCTCCCACACACTTTCTTGTAAACACAGACTTCTCCATAAGTCTGCATAAACCCAAATGCTTTGATCATCTCATCAAAGCGAATGTTCCAACTCCGAGATGCTTGCACCAGCCCATAAATGGATCACTGGAGCTTGCATACCTTGTTAGCATTCTTAGGATCGACAAAACCTTCCGGTTGCATCATATACATTTCTTCCTTAAGATAGCCGTTAAGGAATGCCGTTTTGACGTCCATCTGTCATATCTCATAATCATAGTATGCGGCAATTGCTAACATGATTCGGATGGACTTCAGCTTCGCTACGGGAGAGAAATTCTCATCGTAGTCAATCCCTTGAACTTGACGATAACCCTTAGTGACAAGTCGAGCTTTATAGATGGTAACATTACCATCCGCGTCCGTCTTCTTCTTAAAGATCCATTTGTTTTCTATCGCTCGCCGATCATCGGGCAAGTCTGTCAAAGTCCATACTTTGTTTTCATACATGGATTCTATCTTGGATTGCATGGCTTCAAGCCATTTATTGGAATCTGGGCCCTCCATCGCTTCTTCATAGTTCGGAGGTTCACCATTGTCTAACAACATGATTTCCAGGACAGGGTTGTCATACCACTCTGGTGTGGAACGTGTCCTTGTGGACCTACGAAGTTCAGTAGCAACTTGATCCGAAGTACCTTGATCATCATCATTAATTTCCACTCCCGTCGGTGTAGGCACCACATGAACATCTTCCTGAGCTGCGCTACTTACCGGTTCAAGAGGTAGTACTTCATCAAGTTCCACTTTCCTCCCACTTACTTCTCTCAAGAGAAACTCTTTCTCCAAAAAGGACCCGTTTTTGGCAACAAAGATCTTGCTTTCGGATCTAAGGTAGAAGGTATACCCAATGGTTTCCTTAGGGTATCCTATGAAGACGTATTTTTCCGACTTGGGTTCGAGCTTTTCAGGTTGAAGTTTCTTGACATAAGCAATGCATCCCCAAACTTTTAGAAACGACAGCTTAGGTTTCTTCCCAAACCATAATTCATATGGTGTCGTCTCAACGGATTTAGACTGTGCCCTATTTAAAGTGAATGTAGTTGTCTCTAGAGCGTATCCCCAAAAAGATAGCGGTAAATCGGTAAGAGACATCATAGATCGCACCATATCCAATAAAGTGTGATTACGATGTTCGGACACACCGTTACGCTGAGGTGTTCCAGGCGGCGTGAGTTATGAAACGATTCCACATTTCCTTAAGTGCGTACCAAATTCGTGACTTAAATATTCTCCTCCATGATCTGATCGTAAGAACTTTATTTTTCGGTCACGTTGATTCTCTACCTCATTCTGAAATTCCTTGAACTTTTCAAAGGTCTCAGACTTGTGTTTCATCAGGTAGACATACCCATATCTACTTAAGTCATCAGTGAGAGTGAGAACATAACAATATCCTCCGCGAGCCTCAACGCTCATTGGACCTCACACATCAGTATGTATGATTTCCAATAAGTTGGTTGCTCGCTCCATTGTTCCGGAGAACGGAGTCTTGGTCATTTTGCCCATGAGGCATGGTTCTCATGTGTCAAATGATTCATAATCGAGAGACTCTAAAAGTCCATCAGCATGGAGCTTCTTCATGCGCTTGACACCAATGTGACCAAGGCGGCAGTGCCACAAGTATGTGGGACTATCGTTATCAACTTTACATCTTTTGGTATTCACACTATGAATATGTGTAACATCACGTTCGAGATTCATTAAGAATAAACCATTGACCATCGGGGCATGACCATAAAACATATCTCTCATATAAATAGAACAACCATTATTCTCGGATTTAAATGAGTAGCTATGTCGCATTAAACGAGATCCAGATACAATGTTCATGCTCAAAGCTGGCACTAAATAACAATTAGTGAGGTTTAAAACTAATCCCGTAGGTAAATATAGAGGTAGCGTGCCGACGGCGATCACATCGACTTTGGAACCATTCCCGACGCGCATCGTCACCTCGTCCTTCGCCAGTCTCCGCTTATTCCGCAGCTCCTGCTTTGAGTTACAAACATGAGCAACGGCACCGGTATCAAATACCCAGAATCTACTACGAGCACTGGTAAGGTAGACATCAATTACATGTATATCACATATACCTTTAGTGTTGCCGGCCTTCTTGTCGGCTAAGTATTTGGGGAAGTTCCGCTTCCAGTGACCCTTCCCTTTGCAATAAAAGCACTCAGTCTCAGGCTTGGGTCCATTCTTTGACTTCTTCCCGGTAGCTGGCTTACCGGGTGCGGCAACTTCCTTGCCGTCCTTCTTGAAGTTCTTCTTACCCTTGCCTTTCTTGAACTTAGTGGTTTCATTCACCATCAACACTTGATGTTCCTTTTTGATCTCTACCTCTGCTGATTTCAGCATTGAATATACTTTAGGAATGATCTTTTCCATCCCCTGCATATTGATGTTCATCACAAAGCTCTTGTAGCTCGGTGGAAGCGGCTGAAGGATTCTGTCAATAACCGCGTCATCCGGGAGATTAACTCCCAGCTGAGTAAAGCGGTTGTGCAACCCAGACATTTTGAGTATGTGCTCACTGACAAAACTATTTTCCTCCATCTTACAACTGAAGAACTTGTCGGACACTTCATATCTCTCGACCCGGGCATGAGCTTGGAAAACCATTTTCAGCTCTTCGAACATCTCATATGCTCCATGTTGCTCAAAATGCTTTTGGAGCCCCGGTTCTAAGCTGTAAAGCATGCCGCACTAAACGAGGAAGTAATCATCAGCACGAGACTGCCAAGCGTTCATGACGTCTTGGTTCTCTGGGATGGGAGCTTCACCTAGCGGTGCTTCTAAGACATAATATTTCTTTGCAGCTATGAGGATGATCCTCAGGTTCCGGACCCAGTCCGTATAGTTGCTTCCATCATCTTTCAGCTTGGTTTTCTCTAGGAACGCGTTGAAGTTGAGGTGGACATGAGCGTTGGCCATTTGATCTACAAGACATATTTGCAAAGGTTTTTAGACTAAGTTCATGAAAATTAAGTTCATCTAATCAAATTATTTAATGAACTCCCACTCAGATTAGACATCCCTCTAGTCATCTAAGTGATACATGATCCGAGTCGACTAGGCCTTGTCCGATCATCACGTGAGACGGACTAGTCATCATCGGTGAACATCTCCATGTTGATCGTATCTTCCATACGACTCATGTTCGACCTTTCGGTCTCTTGTGTTCCGAGGCATGTCTGTACATGCTAGGCTCGTCAAGTTAACCTAAGTGTTTTGCATGTGTAAATCTGTCTTACACCCGTTGTATGTGAACGTTAGAACCTATCACACCCGATCATCACGTGGTGCTTCGAAACAACAAACTTTCGCAACGGCGCACAATTAGGGGGAATACTTTCTTGAAATTATTGTGAGGGATCATCTTATTTACTACCGTCGTTCTAAGTAAATAAGATGCATAAACATAATAAACATCACATGCAATTAAACAGTGAAATGATATGGCCAATATCATATAGCTCCTTTGATCTCCATCTTTGGGGCTCCATGATCATCTTCGTCACCGGCATGACACCATGATCTCCATCATCGTGTCTCCATGAAGTTGCTCGCCAACTATTACTTCTACTACTATGGCTAACGGTTTAGCAATAAAGTAAAGTAATTACATGGTGTTAAATCATTGACACGCAGGTCATACAATAATTAAGACAACTCCTATGGCTCCTGCCGGTTGTCATACTCATCGACATGCAAGTCGTGATTCCTATTACAAGAACATGATCTCATACATCACATATATATCATTCATCATTCATCACAACTTTTGGCCATATCACATCACAAATCATATGCAGCAAAAAACAAGTTAGACGTCCTCTAATTGTTGTTGCATGTTTTACGTGGCTGCAATAGGGTTCTAGCAAGAACGTTTTCTTACCTACGTAAAAGCCACAATGTGATTTGTCAACTTCTATTTACCCTTCATAAGGACCCTTTTCATCGAATCCGCTCCAACTAAAGTGGGAGAGACAGACACCCGCTAGCCACCTTATGCAACTAGTGCATGTCAGTCGGTGGAACCTGTCTCACGTAAGTGTACGTGTAAGGTCGGTCCGGGTCGCTTCATCCCACGATACCGCTGAAGCAAACTAAGACTAGTAGTGGCAAGAAAGTTGACAACATCTACGTCCACAATAAATTTGTGTTCTACTCGTGCAAAGAGAACTACGCATAGACCTAGCTCATGATGCCACTGTTGGGGAATGTTGCAGAAAATAAAAAAATTCTACGCTTTCACCAAGATCAATCTATGAGTTCATCTAGCAACGAGAGAGAGGAGTGCATCTACATACCCTTGTAGATCGCGAGCGGAAGCGTTCAAGAGAACGGGGTTGAGGGAGTCGTACTCGTCGTGATCCAAATCACCGAAGATCCTAGTGCTGAACGGACAGCACCTCCGCGTTCAACACACGTACGGTTGGGAAGATGTCTCCTCATTCTTGATCCAGCAAGGGGGAAGGAGAGGTTGATGAAGATCCAGCAGCACGACGGCGTGGTGGTGGATGCAGCAGCAATCTCGACAGGGCTTCGCCAAGCTTCTGCGAGAGGGAGAGCTGTAGCAAGGGGAGAGGGAGGCGCCAAGAGCATGGGTGCGGCTGCCCTCCCTCCCCCCCTCTTTATATAGGGCCCCTAGGTGGGGGGGGGAGCGCCGGCCCTAGGAGATGTTATCTCCAACGGGGGGCGGCGGCCAGGGGGGTGGCTTGCCCCCCAAGCCAGGTGGAGGCGCCCCCACCCCTAGGGTTTCCCAACCCTAGGCGCAGGGGGGCCCAAGGGGGGGCACACCAGCCCACCAGGGGCTGGTTCCCCTCCCACTTCAGCCCATGGGGCCCTCCGAGATAGGTGGCCCCACCCGGTGGACCCCCGGGACCCTTCTGGTGGTCCCGGTACAATACCAGTGACCCCCGAAACTTTCCCGATGGCCGAAACCTGACTTCTTATATATAATTCATTACCTCCGGACCATTCTGGAACTCCTCGTGACGTCCGGGATCTCATCCGGGACTCCGACCAACTTTCGGTTTACTGCATACTCATATCTCTACAACCCTAGATTCACCGAACCTTAAGTGTGTAGACCCTACGAGTTCGGGAGACATGCAGACATGACCGAGACGCCTCTCCGGTCAATAACCAACAGCGGCATCTGGATACCCATGTTAGCTCCCACATGCTCCTCGATGATCTCATCGGATGAACCACGATGTCGAGGATTCAATCAATCCCGTATACAATTTCCTTTGTCAATCGGTACGTTACTTGCCCGGAGACTCGATCGTCGGTATCCCAATACCTCGTTTAATCTTGTTACCGGCAAGTCACTTTACTCGTTCCGTAATGCATGATTCCGTGACCATACACTTGGTCACATTGAGCTCATTATGATGATGCATTACCGAGTGGGCCCAGAGATACCTCTCCGTCATACGGAGTGAAAAATCCCAGTCTCGATTCGTGCCAACCCAACAGACACTTTCGGAGATACCCGTAGTGCACCTTTATAGTCACCCAGTTATGTTGTGATGTTTGGCACACCCAAAGCACTCCTACGGTATCCGGGAGTTGCACAATCTCATGGTCTAAGGAAATGATACTTGACATTTGGAAAAGCTCTAGCTAAACGAACTACACGATCTTTGAGCTATGCTTAGGATTGGGTCTTGTCCATCACATCATTCTCCTAATGATGTGATCCCGTTATCAATGACATCCAATGTCCATAGTCAGGAAACCATGACTATCTGTTGATCAACGAGCTAGTCAACTAGAGGCTCACTAGGGACATGTTGTGGTCTACGTATTCACGGGTGTATTACGATTTCCGGATAATACAATTATAGCATGAATAACAGACAATTATCATGAACAAAGAAATATAATAATAACCATTTTATTATTGCCTCTAGGGCATATTTCCAACAGGTACGAGCAGAGAACTTCGTTCTAGAACTTGTGATCAAAGTCAGAAATAATTGTGGTTTGCAAGTAATGGTAACAATCCTCTCTAGTATGTCACTACCATTCTAGGAATCCACTTAAAGTCACAATCATCACCAAAGATCAAAAGTGAGCTGCAAATTGTCTAAGAGTGACAATTCAATGATCAAATCATATAATGTGACATTTTCAAGGTTGAACACCCCACTTTTAGCTCCTACAACAGTCTGTCGGCAATGCATACAAGAAACTCTCCATTTAGGCGTCATTGAGCTTTCCCACCACTCCACCGTCCAACTCCAATAAAATTCTTGTGTATAAAAAAAAACAGAATTCTTGTGACCCCTGATCCACAACCAACGACAAAGCCGAGCCGAACGGCTAGAGGCCTGTGGCGCTAGGCTACCGAACTGGAGGAGGCACGCCTTGCGTGCTGACTTGGGCAGAGAGGCGCATCCGCAGCGGGGTGAGCAAGCAGCGAGCAGGATCTCGAAGGAGAGAGGAGAACGGCAGCGGCGTGCGCGCCGGCGGCCGGCGACGACGACGGTAAGAGAGGCGGTGGCTGGGGGTGAAAGGATCTGAGGGCTCATGCGGGGGAGTCCCGGCGCGAGGCGGGTCGGAGGTTGGGGGCAGGGATCTGGATCCGATCCAACGTCAAGGGGGAAAGGGCGACGTCGAGGGGCGAGGCGAGAAGAGATGGTGGAGGAGTTGGCGGCGCCACCGCTGGGCAGGGATACAACCCTAGAACCGCCGGCGAGGACCCCCGTACATCGGCGCGAGGGTTTTCCTTCCTACCGGCGCGCAGGAGTCCGAGAGGCAGTGGATCCCCGCCGCCCCCTTCACCGGTGTCGCGGGCATTTCCCGGCGGCGGCCTCGGAGGGCGACGAGGGGAGGTCGCAGAGCGCGCGGCTCTCCGGTCACCTGGAGGGGCGACGCGAGTAGCGTGATGACCGCTCATTTACTTGCTACTAGTAAAGCGGAGGGAAACTGTTGTGCAGACGACGCTTGCCGGCCGGCCGATTCCCGCACGATACGGAATCACACGGGCGGGCACGGACGACACAGCCGCGTCGACGGAATCGCACGAACAGGCGCGGACGTCGGACGGAAATCGCCATCGTCTGTAGCACCGCCGAAAGCGGATGATCCTCATTTCACTATGTAGCAAGAGGAACCCTAAGGTTTTGTTTTCGATGTAATCATGGACGATGTAGGTGTTTCACAATAATGCAACGCGCGTGGGACCAATAACGAATGATCTGCACCATGCATGCATTGTCGTGTTTGTTGGGTGTATCGCAGCGCAGGGACCAATAATGCAACGCGCGTGGAATTCGTGATCTGCGTCGGTCGTGTGGCATTATTGGTGTATCGCAGATCACGAATTCAGATCAAACGACTCCACAACGCGGCTTGCATCTTCTTATTGGGACCGGCAGCGCGTGCGTGGGAATCTACGCTTGGCCGCACCCAATCCTCCACGAGCACAGGTCCGATGCGATCCAGATCTGCGACGCCGTCCCGGCCGATGGTTGGTTGACATTCCTGAGTTTTGCGTCTAGTCCTTCTGTTCACTTTTATAAGGCGTCGTAACATTTCAAACATAGTGCAAAATAGCTCAATTTCAGCTGCCTGAAACCGATTTATAAAAGTGAACGGAGGGAGTAAAAGAAATAGGGCTATGTCCCTTTCGAGAGAGAAATAGGGCTACCTCCGTTTCAACAATTTTATATATTTAGAGTACTCCATTTCTGCACATTGTCGTGGAGTATATAGGTCTAAAAGAAGATGCGGTTGTAGTAGCGTCTAAATTTTGTATCCCACATGAGTGTCTCTCGTTCTAAAAGAAGATGTGGTTCACGCAGGTGCATGTAGTAGCTGTCTTCTAGTTGGTTGGATGCTTCCACGAAGATACTCCACATGCGATTTTATCCATTTTGACGCGACGCGATCCAGATCTGCGACGCCGTCCCGGCCGATGGTTGGTTGACATTCTCCCTCCACGTGCATGAGTTTTGCGTCTAAAAGAAATAGGGCTATGTCCCTTTCGAGAGAGAAATAGGGCTACCTCCGTTTTAACAATTTTATATATTTAGAGTACTCCGTTTCTGCACATTGTAGTGGAGTATAGGTCTAAAAGAAGATGCGGTTGTAGTAGCGTCTAAATTTTGTATCCCACATGAGTGCCTGGATGTAGGTCTTCACGTTCTTTCACGCAGGTGCATGTAGTAGCTGTCTTCTAGTTGACTGGATGCTTCCACGAAGATACTCCACATGCAATTTTATCCATTTTGACGCGATCCAGATGTGCGACGCCGTCTCGGCCGATGGTTGGTTGGCATGGACGAGACTTGCCTGCTCCCCCGGCTTGTGCCCATCTGTGCTTCCAGATACGTGGCTTGTTTTGATTGAAACAAAATAAGGCCCGGCCCCACCCCCTTAAAATCAGGGGGGGGGGGGGGGGAGATGATTAGATTAGAAAAAGAAAAGAAAAAAAGACAGTCGTAGGATGAAGTGGGAGCACGGATGGGAGTATGGGAAGGGAGCAGGCAAGCCGGATCCGGTTGGCATGCATGCTCTGCTCTGCTCCCTCCACATGCGGCTGTCAGTCTCTCGCTTTGTCTGAGTTTGCGTCACTTGGGACGGGAGTACCTCCCTTTCGAGAAATATTGTTGTACTCCGTTTCTTGCATATTTTTTTTGTTTTTTTGCGGCACATTGTTGTAGGTCTAAAAGAAGATGCGGTTGTAGTAGGTCTAAATTCGAAAGTACCATTTTACACCCAGGAGCAAATGCTCCTGGTGTGAACAGTAAAATCAAAAAAATAAAAAAAAATCTAAATATTTTTTGTGACATACTTTCACAAGTGTTTCTTGTGCATGAAAATTTTCATCACGAAATCACATTCGTGGAAGTCGTGCCGAAAAAAACAAAATCAGAGCTCCAAAATGCTTTTGTAAGTAACATTTTCAGAGCATTGATTTTGTTTCTTTTACCACACCTTCCACCAATGTGATTTCGCGATGAAATTTTACGTGCACAACAAACATTGTATAAGTATGCCACAAAAAAAATTCAGATTTTTTTGACATTCTGTTAATTTTTTTATTTTATTGTTCACACCAGGAGCATTTGCTCCTGGGTGTAGAAACTCCACGTCCGTCTAAATTTTGCATCTCACATGAGTATCTCGTTCCAAAAGAAGATGCGGTTGTGGAGGTGCATGTAGTAGCTATTTTGTACTTGTCTTGGCTGGATGCTTCCACGAAGATACTCCTATGTCAAGTTGGTTTTGCTCCTTTTCTGGCAAGTTGGTTTGCACACTGCTTTCCTTTGTCTTTGGCCCTGTTTGGATACTCTAACTCGGTTAGAGGTTAGAGTTAGATTCTAACCCTGAACTAACTCTAACCTAAGAGGTGTTTGGATGACAGGGTTAGATTGACAATAAATGCCTTTTCTCAATCTTTGGCTACTTTCGGCGAGCCCTGGCCGAGAGTTGCGCTGGCCGCAGACGGAGACGCACCCGGCAAGGAGCCGCGCTGGCTTATCGCGCAGCCCGTCGGCCGAATCCGTCGTCCCTACGCAAGGAACCGCGCTGGCCGAGGCTGATGGGGACAAGCCGCGCAAGGAGCCGCGACTGCTTACCGGCGGGCGGATGGGCCGCGGGGAGACGAGTGGGTTGGAACGGGAGGATAGGGCGTGGTTGCTTACCGGCGGCGGACGGGCCGCGGGGAGACGAGTGGGTTGGAACGGGAGGATAGGGCGTGGTTGCTTACCGGCGGCGGACGGAAGCGCGGATACGGTGAGGCACCTTCATGGGCGGTGCGAGAGGGAGGAAGGGAGAGGACGAGAAGCTTCGTGAAAGTGGGGAGGGATCTGCTGCCGGGAGAGCGGGAGAAAAATAAATGTTTTTTTAGTGGTCCCGAAGAGAACTAACCCAAATAAGCACCTCTTGGATGGGTTAGTCTTTTCAATGGGTTAGATGCATCTAACCCAAACTAGCCCTCCTGTTTGGATATTTTTCGGTTAGTTGAGTGCAGACTAACCCAAACTAACTCTAACTTTGAGATCCAAGCAGGGCCTTTGTGCACCAACCTCCACATATGCAACTTGTTTTAATCAATGCACTACTATAGTAGTGCTACAAGAGTAGCCACTAGTTCCATTCAATGCACTGCCACCGACGCCGTGCCCACTCTTTTACCGGTTCATGCCATGAACCGGTACTAAAGGTGCTCGTGGGGCCCAGCCTTCGAACCGGTACCAAATAAAATGCCTTTGTAACAACCTTAGAACTGGTACTAAAGGAATCAACTAAAAATCTTTTATAAACCTCTAGTATTATTGAAACTAAAATTATATAGAATTTATGCAACTAAATTATCGAAGTATTTTCTATTCAAAACATTAAAAGCAAAAGGAATTTTCATAAAATAAATACAAAAAGAAAAAAAGAAAACAAAAAGAAAGTATTTTGTTGAAAGTAGAAAAAAATAAAAAAATAAAATAAATACAAAAAGAAAGCACAAAATAAATATGTGGAAACAAAATAAAACAAAATAAAATAAACTATAATAAAATAAAATGAATAAACCTTAATAAACTAAATAAAAATAGCAAAAGTAAGTATTTTGTTGTAAGTAGAAAAAAATAAAAAATAAAGTACCAAAGAAATAAAAAATGGAGAAAATGCCACCTACTGGGCCACCACGGCCTGAATACGACTAGAAACCAACCCATGGGCCAAGAGTCAGGCCCACAGAAGGCCTAGTAGGCCCACAGGCAGATACACTGTGTCTAGGCCCGAAAGCCTGCATTTGGGAGGAGCTCGAGAGGGTAGCGGTAGTGGGGCTTATAAACCACTCTCAAGCTCCCTCAACTAGCAAGGTGGGACTAAACTTTCGTGCCGCGACGCGGGGAGCACAAGAATTTTAGTCCCGGTTGGTGACGCGGCGGCCGCCGCATCCGAGATCCTTCGCCGGACCAAGGCCCAGAGTTTGATCGGGACGACATCGATCGTCGAGAATTTGGGGTACCGCTGCACCCAGGAGTGATGACTAGGCTCAAGCTTCCCAAAGCTCATTCTCAGGTGCTAGTAGGGTGCGAACTGCCTGTGGCGGTGCTCAGGGAAGGCACCGACGGCCGGAGATCCTGGCTGGTTGCACTCTTGCTTGATGGCGAAGGTAATCTGTGGCTTACGCATGGTTGGAATGCTTTCGTCGTCGAACATGGGCTTGCACCAGGGTACTTCCTGAAGTTCAGGCTCAAGCTTGATGCACATGGAGCCAGATTTTCAGTGATCTTCAACGGCAGTATGTGCCCGACGCTCTGCTCCTCCGACGATGAAGCCGATAACGACAAAAATTCCATGAGAGATAGCGATTAGGTAGTAGACGTGGATCAAATAAAGCAATGTATAGTCTTGCGCTTCTTCGTTTGGTTTGTAAATGGTTGATCTCCAGATCCTTAATACAGTTGTCTTACAAGTTTCTGCCGACGGTTTATCGAGTCTATGCACAATCGACAAGCGATTATCTCATCGAGTTTGGACGTGCGCTTAATACTTCTTGCGACCTGTTGCGACTTTTCCAGCGATACTGAGGAATTTGCAAGAGAATCCGATGAAAGCATCGGGTCCTTCCCCAGTTGTTGGGCATATAACTACTGATTATAAACCGTCCAGGAGGGGCCGGGTTATCCTCACAAAGAATCATCCATATAGAAGCCCATGAAGACAAGGAGTATGGTGCTTTACTACAGAGACTTAAAGGCCCAGAGCCCAAGGGCGGATTAGGGCCCATAGATGTAAACCGCCATGAGACATGTAACTTGTATTGCAAGATAGGAAAAGGAAGAAACCGAGCAGGACACATGTATGAGCCGGCCTCGGGATTCTATAAACCGCCGGGCGTCAACCTATGTATATAAAGGGATGACCCGGCGGCGGTTCAGGGACAAGAAACAACAACTCAAGAACTAGGCAAAGCGGATTTGCTCCCTGGTTATCGAGACCCCATCAATTCCACCACAACTGGATCGTAGGCTTTTACCTTCACCGCAAGGGGCCAAACCAATATAAACTCCCTGTGTCCTTTGTCCGGTTTAACCCCTCTAAGCTAACCTAGTCGCGATGGCTCCACGACTAAGTCCTCACACTAGGACATCTGACGTGATAATTCCACGACAGTTGCCCCTGTTGTCACTCGGAAAGGACACCGCAAGATTGAAGCCAAAGCTAAGCACTTCTCCCATGGCAAGAAAGATCAATTTAGTAGGCCAAACCAAACCGATAATTCGAAGAGACTTGCAAAGATAACTCAATCATACATAAAAGAATTCAGAGGAGATTCAAATATTTCTCATAGATAAACTTGATCATAAACCCACAATTCATCGCATCTCGACAAACAGACTGCAAAAAGAGTTACATCAAATAGATCTCCACAAGAGAGGGGGAGAACATGGTATTGAGATCCAAAAAGAGAGAAGAAGTCATCTAGCTAATAACTATGGTCCCGAAGGTCTGTGGTAAACTACTCACAACTCATCGGAAGGGCTATGGTGTTGATGTAGATGCCCTCCATGGTGGATTCCCCCTCCGGAGAACACCAGCGACGGCTCCAAGATGGGATCTCGCGGATACAGAAGGTTACAGTGGCGGAAATATTTCTTCGGTGGCTCCCCTGATGGTTTCGGGGTATATGGGTATATATAGGAGGAAGAAGTACGTCGGTGGGTGCCCGAGGGGCCCACGAGACAGGGGGGCCCTCCACCCTCGTGGCCGCCTCGGGAGCTTCTTGACTTGGACTCCAAGTCCTCTATATCACATTCGTTCCAAAAATCACGCTCCCGAAGGTTTCATTCCGTTTGAACTCCGTTTGATATTCCTTTTCTTCGATTATACGGGCTGGGCCTCCGGTTAGTAGGTTAGTCCCAAAAATGATATAAAAGTGTAAAGTAAAGCCCATAAACATCCCAAACAGGTAATATAATAGCATGGAATAATCAAAAATTATAGATACGTTGGAGACGTATCAGAGGACAAGAAGAAATACCATTTGGTCAATTGGCAAACTATGTGTCTGCCTGAAGACTATGGTGGGCTGGAAAGTTTAGATATCAAAGCCATGAATATTAGTCTGCTCTATAAATGGTTGTGGAAGCTGGAGGACACTGAAGGGACTTGGCAAGAGTTGTTCAAAAGAAGTATCTAGATATGCAGGTCCTAACACAAGTAGTTGCTGGGCCTGGTTGTTCTCATTTTTGTGAAAATCTTATGGGGGTTAACAATACATTCCATAAATTATCCACAAGAATCACTAATAATGGGGAAAAACTCTCTTTTAGGAAGACAAGTGGCTGTATGGTGCTTCCTTAGCTACCAGATTCCCAAGACTCTATGTTCTGACTTATTACTGTCATTAAAGTTAGAGAGGAGGGGTTTGGAATTTTGAGATTAAGAAGAAGTTTTTGGGGTGAAACTGCTTCTTAGTTAAAGGAGTTGAAGGTGGTGGTTGATGCATTTCAATTCAAGGATGATTTTGATAGGGTTAAATGGAATATTTTGAGAACCTTTTCTGTCAAAGGACTATATCTACACTTTAGAGCTGCCGTGGTTTTCCCACATAAAATTCTCTGGAAGATCAAGATTGCACTCAAGATAAAAATGTTCATTTGGCTGATGCTAAAAAACAGTATTCTCACAAAAGATAACCTAGCCAAGAGAGGATGGACCGGGAACCTACAATGTCACTTTTGTGGGAATGAAACAGTTGATCATTGGTTGTTCAAGTGGTCTTTAGCAAAACTAGTTTGGCAAGTGGTGATATGTGCTCTTGGCCTCGTCAGACCTTCTGAGGGGGTTTATGATTTCTTTGGATCTTTGTTAAACTCCTTCTCTAGGGACCAACACAATCCGGTGCTAAGTGGAGGGGCTGCAATTCGGTGGACTATTTGGAAAATGAGGAATGATGTTTGCTTTCATAGGAAGTTCCCAAATGATCCTTCTGCAATGATATTCAGGTTGTGCAACATCCTAAACTCACAGGCAATTTTGCAGAAAAGCCAAGATTGAGGAAGGGTTGAAGATGGAGTGGAGATGATCAAGACGGTGATTGGAGGAGCATACACTAGTAGAAAAGGGGGCATTTGTCCCGGTTCATAAGGGCCTTTAGTCCCGGTTCTTGAACCGGGACTAAAGGGTCGTTACTAATGCCTCCACCCTTTAGTCCCGGTTCTAACACGAACCGGGACAGATGGGCCTCCACGTGGCCACTGCGAGCAGCCCAGGCAAGGGGGCCTTTGGTCCCGGCTGGTGACATGAACCGGGACCAAAAGGCTTCCACATGTCAGCAGCTGAGGTTTTTCTTTTTTTTTAAAAAAAAGTGGCTAGTTTAGGGGTTTTGGGGGTTAATTTTAGGATGTTATTAGCTAGCTAATAGAGAGAAGTGTGCTCTCTTATACTGCTATGTTCATTTCACCCGCTGATATATAATAACACATGCATGCTAGCATCATACATCATCATATATAATAACAAGTCCTACTAATCATGCATCATCATACAACTTCTACTCGTTATTAATAACAAGTCATACGATCATCATCCTCATAGTCATAGAACCCAACCCTACATAATTGTTCTTAGCACATGATCATCAGTATTAGGTAGGACCTAAACACCCTTAAGGTAAAATAGCATAAAATAATATAGACCCTGACTCTCCATTATGAAGAATGGAGATTATCATGTCCCCAATTCTTGCGCTTCGCCTCCTTTTGCTTGCAAGAAGCTCCTTACGACTGTCCATATATTTTTTCCATTCTTTGATTGTCATGTCTCCACTTATTTTAGAAATCCGGTATGGACAATTAAGATTCGTAGGACGACCTGGTTGTATGTTCAAAACATCAAGGCGACCGTGCTTATACATCAGATGAGGCACACAATCATTCGAGATTATCTGTTGAAAAACATAGTAATAACTTCGTAGTTAGCAATGATGTACTAGTTTTAGAAGTATTTAAAAAAAGATGCAGGGATGTTGTAATAGTAAAAAATCTTACCAGGGTATCTCCATGGTAGTTACCATAGTTCAACACGTGCACGAGTGGCATGTATTGACCATAATGTTGAGGAGTTCGATTGTAGACATTGTAATTCTGAAGATTAGTACAAAATGCGATTAGATGATTTTTCTCCTTATAAGTTAATTTGGAGCCATCGGTGTAGTGGGTTTTGTCTACCATTTTCCGCACATTCTTTGAAGAATGAAAATAAGCTGTCAATGGAAACAAGCTGTCAACTATTTTGAAATAAACAATATAAATTACTTAATAACTATCTTAAGCTCACATGGGGGAAGAATTGGAGGTGTATCCACAAGGACCCAAATGCCCATATTGTCTTGCTGGATTGTAGGATCACCAAGATCCATGGTGACAAGCATACCCTCATCAAAACCATACATCTTGCAAAGTGCTTCTCAATTTTTGCAACCAAAATGGGTTACACTCTCAGCATTGTACAACTTTACTTGAAAATACTATCATACATATAGCATCGCTAATTAATACAACTAGAACCGTAGCGCCCGACGGGTATCGTCGCGGGCGGTGGACACCCAAAGATAAGGAACAATCACAGGATCATAGCTCCAGTGAGATCCCTGAAGAACCTGCCAGGTTGTCGAACCTGCCCTCCAATGCAACCATGTAGCGACGGACGTGCTCGTCCTCCTCGCTGACACGGTGACGTACCACCTCCGCGGTGTCCGGAAGCCTCGGCACCATCACTGGCCCACGCGACCGCCACCAAACAAGGATCGGGTCAACAACGGGCTGCCTCCTCTCCAACCTACGCCCCCCCTAGAAGGTAGCACCTCTCAATACCAGCCCGGCGGAGCCCAGTCCCGAACATGGCCCTGATCAAGCAGGCCTCCACCACCGCCGAGTTGACAACGACGAGGATGCGGGATAGGCATCGTCGACGTCGATGCGGGAACTACTTCTATATATAGTTAAATAAAGTAGTTTTATTAATTAAATCAACTAGTTCAACTACTAAGCACTTACTATAAATAAATCAAGTAGTACTTATTAAAAATAAACTACTTCAATATATAGTGAATGAAAAAAAATCTAACAGAAAAATCTATGAACTACACATCTAAATTACTACACATCTAACAAAAAAAATCAATGAACTACAAAAAAATCATTAAAATTCTATGAACAATATTAGAACAGAAAAAATCATGAAAATTCTATGAACAGAAAAAAATCATAAAAATTTGACATCTAAATTACTTACACAATATGAAAAAAATTGACATCTAAATTACAACAGAAACAAATCATAAAAATTTGACATCTAAATTACAACAGAAAAAATCATAAAAAAATCTAACACAATATGAACAAATTAATTACACAATATGAAAAAAATCTAACAGAAAAATATATGAACTACACATCTAAATTACTACACATCTAACAAAAAAATCTATAAACTACAAAAAAATCTAACAAAACTAACTACGCATCTAAATTAACTACTACTAACGTCAAATTAAATTAGTTGCTCACGGCGACGGCGACGGCGAGGTGCGGCGCGGGGCGGGCGGGGCGGCGACGGCGTCTGGGCGGCGCGGGCCGGGGCGGGCGGGG
>NC_041381.1:712442867-712453219 GCF_002162155.2 Triticum dicoccoides
CGGCGCAGGCCGGAGCGGGCGGGCCGGGGCGGCGCGGAGACGGCGTCGGGGCGGCGCGGGACGGGCTGGGGAGATGGATTCGCCGCCATCGAGGGAGAGCAGGCCGGAGAAGAGATTGAAGTGGGGATGGGCGATTTCTGAAATTTTCCTAAGTGCTACTATATAGCAAAGGCATTGGTCCCGGTTTGTGGCACCAACCGGGACCAATGCCCACCTTTAGTCCCGGTTGGTGCCTCCTACCGGGACCAATGCCCACCTTTAGTCCCGGTTGGTGCCTCCTACCGGGACCAATGCCCACCTTTACTTCGGTTGGTGCCTCCAACCGGGACCAAAGACCTCTTTTCAGCAGCCCAAAGGGCGGGAAGCAGAGGCCTTTGGTCCCGGTTGGAGGCACCATCCGGGACTAAAGGGGGGGCATTGGTATCGGTTGGTGCCACGAACCGGTACCAATGCACCCCTTTAGTTCCGGTTGGTGCCACCAACCGGCACTAAAGGCCCTGTGCGGCCCGCGTCGCGGCACAAAAGTTTAGTCCCACCTCACTAGCTGAGGGAGCTCGAGAGTGGTTTATAAGCCCCAGTCCCGCTGCCCTCTCGAGCTCCTCTCAAATGCAGGCTTACGGGCCTAAACTCACTATATGTGCCTGTGGGCCTATTGGGCCTGTTGCGGGCCTGAATCCTGGCCCATTATTGGGTTTCTAGTCGTATTCAGGCCGTGGTAGCCTTTTAGGTGGCACTTTTTTATTTTATTTATTTTACTTTTTGCTTTGACTTATTTATTTTCTTTTGATTTTTTTTCTTTTAGCTCATATTAATTATAATCTTTCTGATTACTTATTTATTTTCTTTTATGATAATTTTTTTGCTATTAAAGTTTGTAACAGAATTCTAATTACTTATTTATGTTCTTTTATGATAATTCTTTTTGTTTTTAATGTTTTGAACAGAATTCTAATTACTTATTTATTTTCTTTTATGATAATTCTTTTTGCTTTTAATGTTTTGAACAGAATTCTAATTACTTATTTGTTTTCTTTTATGATAATCCTTTTTGCTATTAAAGTTTGTAACAAAATTCTATATAATTTTAGTTTCAATAATACTAGAGGTTTATAAAAGCTTTTTAGTTGATTCCTTCAGTACCAGTTCTAAGGCTGTTACAAAGGCATTTTATTTGATACATGTTTTAAGGCTGGTGCCCCACGAGCACCTTTTAGTACCGGTTCGTGCCATGAACCGGTAAAAGAGTTTTTTAGTTGATTCTTTCTGTAACTGTTTTTTAGTCCCACCTCGTCAAGCAAGAGGCACTCGCAGCGATTTATAAGCCCCAAGTGCAGAGACGATGCAGAAGAGGCTCAATGCTAACCAGCATGTTGCTTAGCTTTAAGCCTTGAGGAATAGGGTAGACTGCACGGAGCTATGTGCAGTGTAGTTTACACTATTCCGAAAGGCTTGAAGCTAATTAACGAGCATTGCACCTCTTTTTTATTTTTAAAGACTTATTACAACTCAAAAATAAATAGAAAAAAATAAATATAGCAGAAAAGAAAAAAACTATATAAAAAACTACTCAGAAATAAATAGAAGAAAAAATAGTTGTGATTAACTTTACTAAAAAATGAGCATAGATGCGCTTATAGAGAAAATTAGACCTAAATTCATAATAAAGTTCTACTAACTTTAGAGAAATTCAATATGAATTTAGGTCAAATTCCCTGTATAAGGGCATCTATTTTCACTTTGAGAGGAGCTCAACAAGGCAGAGAGGGAGGGGCTTATAAACGGGTGTGAGCGCCCTTCGGTTGGCGAGGTGGGACCAAACTCTGACCGTAACGAGGACCAACCCTTTAGTCCTGGTTCGTGCCACCAACCAGGACTAATGGGCTGCCTTTGGTCCCGGTTCGTCCCACCAACCGGGACCAATGGTGGTGGGTCCCGGTTCGTCCCACCAACCAGGACCAAAAGGTCCAGATGAACCGGGACCAATGGCCCACGTGGCCCGGCTGGCCCTCGGGGCTCACGAACCGGGTCCTATGCCACCATTGGTCCCGATTCTGGACTGAACCGGGACTAATGGGCTGACCCGGCCTGGACCATTGCCGCCTTTTCTACTAGTGATATGCAAGATCGCATGGGTGGTCGATTGGTGCTCGGTTGACGTTATGATTTTGTTGCTTCTCTTAGAGTCACGCGTTGTTCCTCTTCGAGATGTAGTTTGAACTTGTCTGGGAGTGTTTTGCCTGTTGTTACGCTTCATCTCTGACTGTATCTTTATTTTCCATTTTCAGTTTGTTGAATCCTACAAACATGGGCGGTTTCTTTATATCAAATCGACGGGTTGCCCGTCTAGTAAAAAGTAAATTACAAACATAATGAAACATAGGTTCATGTACTATATGTTTGATATTGTAGATGTTGAAGTTTTGTGCATTGTACTTGTGCCAAACATTACAAATATTGACTCTGAGCAAACCTCCTAATGTGCAAGTAATATATATGAGACAGACACTACTAGGAAAGGGCCTACTAGTGGCGCACCAGTTTTGCCTACTAATGGCGCACTACTGGTGCGCCACTAGTACACGCCACTAGTATTTTTTTTTCAAATATTTTTTTCAATTTGTTTTCAATTTTTTTTATTTTTTTCTTAATCTCGAGTAACTATGGCTTAGTCTCGGGTCAAATCACACTCAGTGGTCAAACTTCTCGAAAGGTCACCCATCCTCACACTACTCGAGCCCAAGCGCGCTTAGCTTCAGAGTTCTATCCAACCCCAGCACCAGCTCAGTTCACAGGCACTTGTTGATATCTCTAGCATATTAATCCTATTAAACCTTGTTGATGTTTAGGACTTTGTTCATGTTCATGAGTGTGATGAAATTTTGAAAAATTATTTCAAACTACCGTTCATATTACGTATCATATGATGGGGTCATGTACCTAGGGTAGGGTCACAGACCTGATCTAAGTATCCTGCCCGAGGACACCCTTAGAAGAGATCACCTTCCAGTCGACCTACGAGGGACTCACTCGACTGACTTGAAGGACTCGACCACGAAGACTCACTCGACCACCAGAAGGTCAAGAGGCACTCTGCACTGCAACGTTCTGTAATTAAGTAGTCTTTATGATCGTTAAGACACTTTATGTGGGGCGTTACCTGTAACGCCCCGGACTTGATGCACCTTAAACCCTTCATTACGTGGGCTGGCTGGGGTCCTGGCGCACTCTATATAAGCCACCCCCCTCCACAGACAGAAGGGTTCGGCACCTTGTAATCCATATACACATAATCCACTCGACCGCCTCCGGGCTCCGAGACGTAGGGCTTTTACTTCCTCCGAGAAGGGCCTGAACTCGTACATCTCTTGTGTTTACAACCTCTCCATAGCTAGGACCTTGCCTCTCCATACCTACTCCCTACTCTACTGTCAGACTTAGATCCACGACAGTTGGCGCCCACCTTGGGGCAGGCGTTTTAGCGATTTTGTGGAGAAGTTGCGATTCTTCCGAGTAATTTCATCATGGTGGTTGCTGGAGTTTTGGTCGAGGGTCGAGAGATCCGTCTCGGTGCTCTCACCTTCGTCGCCGACGACTCCGCCTGGCTCCAGGAGGCTCCACTCGACGTCGATGCGCTCCCCGTCCGCGGTGCGATGCATTTTCGCGCATGTGTCCGCGGCGTTCTGCTGCGGCAACCGTCGACCCCATATCGGTCGACTCCCCCATCGGCCACCCTCCCAGTCTCCCGCCAGCGCAAGCGCTCGGGCCGGTCGAGGCTTCAGCGGTGGGTGAGGCACGCGGTGGCTCGCCAGACGGCCACCACCCAAGTTGCGGCAATCGAGCCCGACGAATCTCTCTACGGCCTGTTTGATCTGTCGACTGGCTCCGTAGAGACTGCGTCCGAGTGCGATACAAGTGATCCAGCGGCGGAAATCCTGATGGTCGACGGGCCCCGCAGCCCCCCTGGCTTCTCCCATGATGGTGGGGCAGGCGACGGAGGCGACCCCGCACGAGGCCACGAAGAGTACCAGCCCGAGCCACTCGACTCTCTGCAAAGAGAGGAACTTCGCCGCAGGAACGTGGATGCCCTGCATACTCCCATAGCAGGAGAAACCCCCGAGGCTCGCGCCTTGGAGGAGGCACGTTTGGCCAACTTGGCCGAACGCGCTCGCTTGGAGAATCTTCAGCGAGCACTCGACGAGCGCGCGCGGCAACGAGTTCCCGACACCAGTCGACGTCAACTCTTCCCGCGGACTCAGGTATATCGAACCCCAATCCAGAATTTAGCAGCTGCGACCCGTATAGCAGAGTCCATCCAGCCCTCTCAGTCGGAAGCTGGCAGAGGCTTGATGCAGATCAGGGATCTGCTCCGAGCAGCAGGAGATCAGAATTAAGCCGTGTCGCAGTCGCGCAACAGAATTCACAGTCGATCCGTCGCTGCGAATACGGTTCAGTCGGCTCACAGTCCCAGATCGCCTCCGCGGCGTGAAGGACGCGAGAATCGGCGAGACCAATATGGGGACCGACACGACCGAGATGATAGGCGTCGAGTGCCTACTTCCCCTCCGAGGGGTGGGTCCTACGCTCCTCGGTAGCAAGATGACAGACGTCAGTTCAGTGTGGGGCGAAGAGTTCCAGTCGACCCCAGAGAACCAGGCTTCGACGCGCGATCCATTATCGTGCAAGGCTTGGTCGACCGGAACAGAGCCCATCGAGGTGGACCCGACAGAGATGCGCCCACGAGCAGTCGAGTGCATGTTTCTGGTCCGGAATGTTTCAGCAGAGCTATCAGAGCCGCAGTGATCCCTCCCAATTTCAGGTTGGCAACAGGAGTCAGCAAGTTCACTGGTGAGTCTAAGCCTGAAACTTGGCTTGAGGACTACCGAGTGGCGGTTCAGATTGGTGGTGGGAATGACGAGGTGGCCATGAAGCATTTGCCCCTCATGCTGGAAGGTTCTGCCAGAGCATGGTTGACTCAGTTACCTCCTAGCAGCATTTACACTTGGGAAGATCTGTCCCGAGTGTTCGTCAGAACGTTTGAAGGAACTTGCAAGCGACCGGCTGGATTGACGGAGCTGCAAGTCTGCGTGCAGAAGACCAATGAGACTCTCAGGGAGTATATTCAGAGGTGGATCACTTTGCACCATACTGTGGAGAATGTGTCTGATCATCAAGCAGTCTGCGCCTTCAAGGATGGTGTCAAGAACAGAGAATTGAGTTTGAAATTTGGTCGAACCGGTGACATGACCTTGGGTCGGATGATGGAGATTGCCACCAAGTACGCCAACGGCGAAGAAGAAGACCGACTCCGAAGCGGCAAGCACAAGCCGAGCCAGTCGGAAAAGGGAAACACCAGTCGGAAACAGAAGCGGAAGGCTGAACCGGCAGCTCCTGGAGAGGCTCTGGCCGTGACTCACGGAAAGTTTAAAGGGAAACCAAAAGGATCCTGGAACCCTAAGAAGGTAAAGGATAAAGAAGGGAATGACGTGATGGATATGCCGTGTCACATCCACACGAAGAAAGACGAAGAGGGGAATATCATTTACCCAAAGCATACCACTCGCCAATGTCGACTCCTGATCCAGCAGTTTCAAGGAAAACAGTCCAAAGACAAGGAAAAGGAGTCAGACAAGGTCGAAGACAAGGAAAAGGAGGACAGTGAGGAAGGATATCCGCATGTCAACTCCACTCTGATGATCTTTGCAGATGTGGAAAGCAAGAGTCGATTGAAAGTCATTAACCGTGAGGTGAACATGGTTACCCCAGCAAAAGCAAATTATCTGAGATGGTCCCAAACACTCATCACATTCGACCAATCTGATCACCCGACTCATATTGCCACCCCTGGGAGGCAAGCTTTGGTGGTCGATCCAGTTGTCGAAGGCACTCGACTGACAAAAGTGCTGATGGACGGTGGTAGTGGGCTGAATTTGTTGTATGCAGACACACTGAAAGGAATGGGCATTCCGATGTCCCGACTGAGCACCAGTAACATGAGCTTTCATGGAGTTATACCAGGGAAGAAAGCCGAGTCACTCGGCCAAATAGCTCTGGACGTGGTGTTTGGTGATTCGAAACATTTTCGCAAAGAGAAGTTGACGTTTGAGGTCGTGGATTTTCAGAGTGCATACCATGCCATTTCGGGGAGACCAGCTTATGCACGGTTCATGGCTCGACCATGTTACGTGTACCTCAAATTGAAGATGCCCGGCCCCAAAGGAGTGATCACTGTCACCGGTGATCGGAAAAAGGCAGAAGAGTGCTTTCAGAAGGGCTCAAAGATTGCTGATTCCTAGGTGAGAGCGGTCGAGTTTGAAGAATACAAGCAAAACGCTGATCCGAGTGATTTGCTGCGATCCAAGAAACCCGCCACAGAATCTGCATTTCAGTCGTCCGGTGAGACGAAGCCTGTTCACATTCACCCGACCGACCCCGATGCAGCCCCGACCCACATCTCCACAACACTCGACCCGAAATAGGAAGAAGCGCTCATCCAGTTCCTCCGTGAGAACTGGGACATTTTTGCATGGAAGCCCGCTGACATGCCAGGTGTTCCCAGGGGACTGGCTGAGCATCGCCTAAGAGTCGATTCATCAGCAAAACCAGTCAAAGAGCATCTTCGGCGGTCCGCCGTCCAGAAGAGAAAAGCCATTGGTGAGGAAGTGGCTCGACTGTTGGCGGCAGGATTTATCCGAGAGATATACTACTCCGAGTGGCTCGCTAATGTCGTCATGGTTCCTAAGAAGGACAAATCGCTCCGAATGTGCATTGATTTCAAGCACATCAACCGGGCCTGCCCGGAAGATCATTTTCCTCTCCCTCGCATAGATCAAATTGTTGACTCGACCGCGGGATGTGAGAGATTGTCTTTTCTAGACGCCTACTCCGGGTACCACCAGATCCGTCTGTACGGACCCGACGAGGTAAAAACAGCTTTCATCACTCCATTCGGGTGCTTCTGCTATATCACCATGCCATTCGGCCTCAAGAATGCCGGAGCCACATTTATGCGAATGATTCAGAAGTGTCTACTCACTCAAATCAGTCGGAATGTGGAAGCGTATATGGATGATATCGTCGTCAAATCACGAAAAGGTTCCGACCTGCTCGCTGACCTCGCCAAAACATTTGCCAACCTCAGAAGGTATGATATCAAGCTCAATCCATCAAAGTGCACATTCGGAGTTCCTGGTGGCAAGTTACTCGGTTTTCTCGTTTCCGAGCGAGGGATCGACGCTAATCCAGAAAAGATCGGCACTATTCTCCGAATGAAACGCCCTGTGCGAGTGCACGATGTCCAGAAGCTTACTGGATGCTTGGCCGCATTAAGTCGATTCATCTCACGACTCGGTGAAAAGGCATTTCCTCTTTACCGACTGATGAAGAAGGCAGACAAGTTCGAGTGGACTCCAGAAGCTGATGCAGCGTTTGCCGAGCTAAAAGCTCTGCTCTCCACCCAGCCGGTGCTTGCTGCCCCAATCAGCAAAGAGCCTCTGTTGCTTTATATCGCAGCCACAGGACAAGTCGTCAGTACTGTGCTTACGGTCGAGCGGGAAGAAGAAGGAAAAGCTTTCAAAGTTCAGCGCCCAGTGTATTATTTGTCTGAAGTCTTGACTCCATCCAAGCAGAGATATCCTCATTATCAGAAGCTTGTGTATGGAATATACATGACCACAAAGAAGGTTGCTCATTATTTCTCTGATCATTCCATCACAGTCGTCAGCGACGCTCCACTATCAGAGATTTTGCACAACAGAGATGCAACTGGTCGAGTGGCGAAATGGGCGATTGAACTTCTTCCCCTTGATATCAAGTTTGAGGCAAAGAAAGCCATTAAGTCCCAGGCAATAGCAGATTTCCTCGCCGAGTGGATTGAACAGCAGCAGCCGACTGAAGTTCACTCGGAGCATTGGACCATGTTTTTTGATGGCTCTAAGATGTTGAATGGTTCCGGTGCTGGGGTTGTCCTGGTTTCCCCCAGAGGAGATAAGCTCAGATATGTGCTCCAGATTCACTTTGATTCCTCTAACAATGAGGCAGAGTATGAGGCCCTCTTATACGGATTGCGCATGGCCATTTCACTCGGCGTCCGTCGCCTGATGGTCTATGGCGATTCAGATTTAGTGGTCAACCAAGTGATGAAGGAGTGGGACGGAGAAGCCCAGCCATGACTGGATACTGCAGTGCAGTGAGGAAGCTGGAAAAGAAGTTCGAGGGGTTGGATCTCCATCATATACCCCGACTGAAAAATCAAGCAGCTGATGATCTAGCAAAGATAGGTTCCAAGAGAGGAGCCATTCCGAGTGGTGTGTTCTTGGAGCATATACACACTCCGTCAGTCAAAGAAGATCCTTTCACCAAAGAAGCTCCATAGCCCAAGAGTGCCATGGATCCGACTGAGGTTGAAGTCCCAGCAGTGGTCGACTTGGTCATGGAGGTCTTGGTGGTCGTTCCCAACTGGACAGTTCCGTATATCACGTATATCCTGAGAAAAGAGCTTCCGGAGGATGAGGAAGAGGCTCGACAGATCGTCCGTCGATCTAAAGCCTTTACCGTAATCAAAGGACAGTTATATAGAGAAAGCGCGACTAGAGTTGGTCAGAAGTGCATAACACCAGAAGAAGGTCGAATCATCCTTAATGATATCCACTCGGGAACCTGTGGTCATCATGCGTCCTCTCGGACCATCGTGGCCAAAGCATACCGAGCCGGATTTTACTGGCCAAAAGCGAATGAGATGGCAAAGGAAATAGTGGATAAGTGCGAGGGATGTCAGTTCTACTCGAATATGTCGCACAAGCCTGCATCAGCTCTGAAGACCATTCCACTCGTCTGGCCTTTCGCAGTATGGGGGTTGGACATGGTCGGTCCTTTGAGAACAGGTCGAAGTGGCTTCACGCATGTACTGGTGGCAGTCGACAAGTTCACCAAGTGGATTGAGGCTAAACCAATCAAGAACCTTGACGCCGGTACTATTGTTAGCTTCATCAGGGAACTGATATTCAGATATGGAGTCCCGCACAGCATCATCACGGATAATGGGTCGAACTTCGACTCAGAAGAATTCAGGGATATCTGCAACTCTCAAGGCACACGAGTCGACTACGCTTCGGTCGCCCATCCGCAGACGAATGGGCAAGCAGAGCGAGCCAATGGTCTGATTCTCAAGGGATTGAAACCCCGACTGATGCGTGATCTCAAGCATGCGGCTGGAGCGTGGGTCGACGAACTTCCCTCGGTGCTTTGGGGACTGCGGACCACACCTAATCGATCGACCAGAAGAACTCCATTCTTCCTGGTGTACGGAGCTGAAGCAGTCTTGCCGAGTGATCTTCTCCACAATGCTCCTCGAGTTGAAATCTACAACGAAGCAGAAGCTGAACAAGCGCGGCAGGACGCAGTCGACCTTTTAGAGGAAGAAAGGGAGATGGCTCTGATCCGGTCGACCATCTACCAACAAGATTTGCGTCGTTTCCATGCCAGAAATGTGAGGGGTCGAGCCTTCCAGGAAGGAGATTTAGTTCTCCGAGTGGATCAGAAGAAACAACACAAGCTTGCTCCTTCTTGGGAAGGACCCTTCATCGTCACCAAAGTTCTCCACAACGGGGCGTACCGTCTTTACAACGTCGAACATGATATCGACGAGCCCCGAGCTTGGAACGCGGAACTACTCCGCCCATTTTACACTTAAGTTTATCACTCGGATGAGTTGCAATAAAATACTTCTGTAGCTCATGGATCTCAAAATAATAGTTTCATAGTTCCTCCATAATTTTTGTCACTTTTTATTTTGTCCAATAAAATTTTCCCCTCAGTGGGTGACTTAGCCGCGAATCCGTTTCGCCTAAGTTTGTAAAAATCCTACCGAGTGGTGAGCCAGACTCCCACTCGGAGGCTTAGCTGCGAATCCGTTTCGCCTAAGATTAAATAAAATCCTACCGAGTGGTGAGCCAGACTCCCACTCGGAGGCTTAGCTGCGAATCCGTTTCGCCTAAGATTAAATGAAAATCCTACCGAGTGGTAAGCCAGACTTCCACTCGGGGGCTTAGCTGCAGTCTAAGTACTCGCCTAAGTTATGAAAATCCTACCGAGTGGTAAGCCAGACTTCCACTCGGGGGCTTAGCTGCAGTCCAAGTACTCGCCTAAGTTACGAAAATCCTACCGAGTGACGAGCAAACCTCTCACTCGGGGGCTTAGCTGCAGCCCAGTGCTCGCCTAAGTTATAAAAAAATCCTACCGAGTGAAGAGCAAACCTCTCACTCGGGGGCTTAGCTGCAGCCCCGTGCTCGCCTAAGGTATAAAAATCCTACCGAGTGAAGAGCAAACCTCTCACTCGGGGGCTTAGCTGCAGCCCA
>NC_041381.1:712453859-712465046 GCF_002162155.2 Triticum dicoccoides
TAGTTGCAGCCCAGTGCTCGCCTAAGATATAAAAATCCTACCGAGTGAAGAGCAAACCTCTCACTCGGGGGCTTAGCTGCAGCCCAGTGCTCGCCTAAGATATAAAAATCCTACCGAGTGCAGAGCAAACCTCTCACTCGGGGGCTTAGCTGCAGCCCAGCGCTCGCCTAAGTTATCAAAATCCTACCGAGTGAAGAGCAAACCTCTCACTCGGGGGCTTAGCTGCAGCCCAGTGCTCGCCTAAGTTATCAAAATCCTACCGAGTGAAGAGCAAACCTCTCACTCGGGAGGCTTAGCTGCAGCCCAGCGCTCGCCTAAGTGGATTAAGGAATAAGTCGACTGCAGTGAGCGTCTTGCTTTGAACCTGCAAAAGACATTTCGAGCCGAAAGCAATCAAATTCAAACACCAAATTCAAGTTCAGATCGATACCTAAAGGAACCGAAAGTGCTCAGGCGCTAAGCCTGTTAAGGTTTATCGGTTACAACTCCACTCGGCATACCGAGGCAAATTTAAAGCGTCGAGCTTAGAATAAGTTTTTTACCCCTCCTGTGGAGGGCTGGAAGGTGCAACAAACTCATCAAGATCAATTCCATCTACGATCCGAGTGGCAGCGGCAAGGAAAGTTTCCATAAAGGACCTGAAGTCGTGTTTCTTGGTGTTGGCCACCCGGAGGGCAGCCAGCTTGTCTTCTCGTGCATCTTTGTAGTGGACTCGGGCCAGACACAGAGCAACATCTGCACCACACCGAGCCGAGGACTTTTTCCACTCCTGCACTCGACCAGGGACAGCGTTCAAACGAGCCATCAGCGACTCGAGGTTGTTCTGGAGTGTCTCCCCGGGCCAGAGCGTTGAGTCGATGCGAGATGTGGCGACCTTCAGCCTTGCAAGATAGTCCACGGCAGCTGCAACACGGGACTCCAGTCGGAAAACATTCATGGCAACTTCATCGTTCACTGGAGAATTGACGGGGTCAAGGTTTGGTTCCAGTCGGCTAGTCTCTTCTTCAAAGTTTTGACAAAATTCTGCAAGGACGATCACAGAGTCAAGGCAATGGTCGAATGAAAAAAACCACAGTTGAAAATGATTGTTGAGCGTAAAGGTTTACCTTCAAGCATAAGAAATAGCTTCTTGGCAAGGCCACTCAGGAAGACCTCCAGGTCATTTTTCTTCCCAAGAACAGCTTTCAGAGTAGCATTTTCTTGCTCAAGCTTTGTGACTGAAGCTAACTTCTCGTCAACAAGCTTGATCTTCTCAGCCAGTTCAAGGTCTTTTTTCCTTTGGGCCTCCCTCACCTTACCTGCAAGTTACAGCAAGATCAGATTTTGAAACAAATGAAGGGAAAAAGCCGTCGTCGAGGTCTCACCAAACATACCTTCGGTCTCCTCCTTCGCCTTCGTCAGATTCTCCTGAACCAGCTTCAAATTCAGCTCGAGCTGAATGTGCTTGTTTTCCAGTTCAGTGTAGCGAGCCGCAAGGTCACAGGAGTTCTGCGAAGAACCAATCGACTGAATGTCAAAGATAATTCACTTCCGAGTGGAAAAGGAAAAAACACGCGTTTCTAAGACTACAGCCGAATTCAAGCATTCGACCGTAGTCTCGGGGACTACACCCAATGGGTGCACTCAGCGTGCCCCCACTAATCCTATTGAAGACAGAGTCGACCAGTCGACCGGTTTGCGAAATCCAGTCGCCATAGTCGAATGACGGAAAGACTGAAATTATGAAGCCTAAGGCCGACTGCCAGCAGTCGACCTTAGCCTTGGGGACTACACCCAGTGGGTGCACTCAGCGTGCCTCCACCGGTTTGCGAAATCCATTCGCCATAGTCGAATGACGGAAAGACTGAAATTATGAAGCCTAAGGCCGACTGCCAGCAGTCGACCTTAGCCTTGGGGACTACAGCCAGTGGGTGCACTCAGCGTGCCCCCACCGGTTTGCGAAATCCATTCGCCATAGTCGAATGACGGAAAGACTGAACTCATGAAGCCTAAGGCCGACTGCCAGCAGTCGACCTTAGCCTTGGGGACTACACCCAGCGGGTGCACTCAGTGTGCCCCCGCTAACACGGAGTTTAAATCAACACACCCACTGGGTGACACTCAGTGTGCCCCCGCTAACACGGAGTTTAAATCAACACACCCACTGGGTGACTACTATAAATTCCGGAAAGAAAAGTTTTTGATAGCATATCCTAACAGAACAAACGGTGGTCGACTGACCTGAACATTGCTTTGGAGGGCGGAACTGGCGTCGTAAGCTGCCTGGCTCACATCCCGGATGGTCCTCAACTGCTCCATCATGATCCCTGCCTGGCGTATCGCCTCCTTCGCTGCGCCAGCTTGGTCCTCTGGGACGTGGTGCGTCGTGAAGAGGGAGGGCTGCGGAGCACTCGTCAGCGGATCTGCGAAGGACACAGTGTGTCGAGTGGCGTTTTCCTCCTCCGCGACCAGAGTCTCAGGCACCGTCACATCCTGGGGCACCCTGCTGGCAGACGCTTTCCTTCTCATTCTGTGCTTCAGCGGTTCCTCATCTTCATCATCATCAGGGAGAGTGATAATAACATTGGATGGAGCTACAGAAAAGAATCAGAATTAGAGATCATGAGTCAGTCGACTAGAAACGGTGTTAAGAGTATAGTACCAGGTTTTGAGGTTGCTGCGTCCTCCATCTCATGGTCGTCAGCCCGGGCTGAGGTCTCAGAAGTAGCAGCACTGCAACTCCAAAGAATCAGTCGACTAACTCCAGCGCCAACCAGAGATAAAGTTCACACAAAACAAGAAGACTTAAGCAGCATGATTACCCTGATATGGTGGGGATGGACACCTTCATCTTCGGCAGGAGCTTGGTCGGCTTTGACGGGGCCGCCCTGGGCTGCTTCGATGCCTTTTCAGTCGGCGCCGGAGAGGTGGTTCGAGGGCGCTTGGTCGACTGTGTAACAGTCGCAACCCCCTTGCCACGTTCAGTCGCAGGGTCATGGACAAGCTTCGACCGCCTTTCCGAGCGCGGTGGTGCGACCTCCTCCTCCTCCTCTTCTTCGTCCTCCTCCTCCTCATCATCATCATCATCATCGTCATCGTCGTCATCATCATCCTCAGCGGCGTCCGAGTCCCACTCCTCCTCCTGGCTCTCGCCCCCGCTCGCTTCTCCCTCCTCGGTCGGAGCCTGTGCTCCATTGGGCATCGAGCACAGCTCATTGAGGGCCTGATAGACATCAAGACAAAGATCAGTCGACCGATCGGCAGAGAAAACAGAGATAAATGTGACGAGAATACAATGGGAAGTGGAGCAGACATACCTTGTTTGGATCACTGTGGCAGTCGAGTGGAGGAACCCTTCTGGCTCCGCGAGGGTTATCCTTGTTCCCAGTAACAGCGGCCATCCACCTTTCCAGAGTGGCATCATCGACTGCTTCTGGATTGACCCGAGTCACATCCTCAGTCCCGCAGTACAACCACATGCAATGGCTCCGGAACTGAAGAGGTTGGATACGACGCCTAAGAAAAACCTCCAGGAGATCCATACCCGTCACTCCCTCCCGAACCAACTGAACTACACGCTCCATCAGCATCTTCACGTCAGCTTTCTCCTCCGGAATCACCTTCAGAGAGGAGGGCTTGTTCACTCGGCCCATGGTGAACTGAGGGAGTCCACTCGACTGCCCCGGCGTTGACTGATCCTGGCAGTAGAACCAGGTCGACTGCCAACCTCTGACTGACTCGGGAAATGTCAAGGCTGGGAAGGTGCTCTTGATCCTCACCTGGATCCCCAGACCCCCACACATTTAGACGACTCGGGTTTTTTCGTCGCCTGGGCTCGCCTTCTTCACGGTCTGAGAGCGACACGTGAATATGTGCTTGAACAAGCCCCAATGCGGTCGACAACCCAGAAAACTCTCACACATGGACACGAACGCGGCAAGGTAGGCGATAGAATTCGGGGTGAAGTGGTGGAGTTGCGCTCCAAAGAAGTTCAAGAAACCACGGAAGAAAATGCTCGGCGGCAAAGAAAATCCGCGGTCGACATGGGTAGCCAGAAGCACGCACTCACCCTCTTCCGGCTGGGGCTGCCACTCTTTCCCCGGAAGCCTCGCAGCTCCATGAGGGATCAGGCCCTCGTTGGCCATGTCGAGGAGATCCTTCTCCGTGATGGTCGACTGGATCCAATCTCCCTGGACCCAGCCTTTCGGCAGGCGAGATCTAGACGAAGACCCGCCACGACTGGTGGATCTCCCCTTCGCCTTCTCCGTCGCCGACGTCTTCTTCGCGCGTTCCAACGCTGCCGTCTTCTCCTTGACAATGGCTGCCGGCGGGACGCGCGAGGGGAAGTTGTGCGGAGGCGAGAGCGAGCGCGTTGGGCGGAGACGAAGGGAACACAGAGAGAATGCTGAGGCACTGTTCAAAAAACCCTCGTCGGGCGCATTTATAAGATCCCTTCTGAGTGGATGACAGGTGGGCCTGGTCGATCTAATCATATCCTGAACAGTTACGCGAACGCGATACGTGGCGAAAAAAGCGACGCGGGGATCGAGGCATCTCTGCCCTGTCCCATCCGAGCGCTGCAGTCCGCCCCACTTCACGCGCTTCCCCAAATTTCGCATCCCGCGGAATCCGCGAACGGCAGATCGGTCTGCCAGACGCGGGATTTCCTGCGATCCGTCGCTCGGAAATCGGCGAAGTCCAAAAGATCACTCGACGAAGGAAAAGAATGGATCGAGTCGACTGAAGAAAAGTTGCTCACTATCAACAAAGAGATTTTTTGGTTCAAAGCAACGCACGACCAGTATGCGAAGGCTAATCAGAAACAACATCAACTCCTTCATCACTCAAGCCTCAATCCATTCGGGGGCTAATGATGGGGTCATGTACCTAGGGTAGGGTCACAGACCTGATCTAAGTATCCTGCCCGAGGACACCCTTAGAAGAGATCACCTTCCAGTCGACCTACGAGGGACTCACTCGACTGACTTGAAGGACTCGACCACGAAGACTCACTCGACCACCAGAAGGTCAAGAGGCACTCTGCACTGCAATGTTCTGTAATTAAGTAGTCTTTATGATCGTTAAGACACTTTATATGGGGCGTTACCTGTAACGCCTCGGACTTGATGCACCTTAAACCCTTCATTACGTGGGCTGGCTGGGGTCCTGGCGCACACTATATAAGCCACCCCCGTCCACAGGCAGAAGGGTTCGGCACCTTGTAATCCATATACACATAATCCACTCGACCGCCTCTGGGCTCCGAGACGTAGGGCTTTTACTTCCTCCGAGAAGGGCCTGAACTCGTACATCTCTTGTGTTTACAACCTCTCCATAGCTAGGACCTTGCCTCTCCATACCTACCCCCCACTCTACTGTCAGACTTAGATCCACGACATCATATTTTGAAAAAAAAATCCAGAAAAAAAATTCGAAACAAATTTTTTTTCTGTTACTAGCGGCGCACCTAGCAAACGGTGCGCCACTAGTAAGTTTGAAATTTTTTGAATTTTTTGCCTCTAGATCTTGAAAGCCCTGTAACTTTTTTCTTTTAGGTTTTTGAGGATTTTGAAAATGTTTAACGTGGTTCCTCCGATTAAATTCGGATGTAACTTTTCGAGTAGATGATTTTTCATATAAAAAACTTTTTAATCCGAGTTCGTATGCAAAAGTTATGCCCATTTTTCAAATACCTGAGAGATTTTGCAAATAAAGTCGAAATTCATATTTGTAAATTTTCCCAACAACTAGACCACATATCACATGGAAAACTTATTTTCTTTTATTCTTTTGACATTTCCATTATTTTCTTTTATTTTTTTTAAACTGAAAAGGCGGTCCAGGGGGGTCAAAACTAGTAATGGCGCACCACACCCACGGTGCGCTATTACTAACTTCGAAAAAAAATAAAAGTAAATAAAGAAAAATAAAAAAATTGTTAGTAATGGTGCACCGCGGGTATGGTGCGCCCCTACTAGTTTTAACTACTAATGACGCACCAGACCCACGGTGCGCCATTACTACCTTTGAAAAAAAGTTTGAATTTTTTTTGAAAAAAATATAGTAGTGACGCACTGTGGATGTGGTGCGCCATTACTAGTTTAACTAGTAATGGCGCACTATCCCCTGGTGCGCCATTACTAGTTTTGAAAAAAAATTAAGAAAAAATTGTTACTAATGACGCACCAACACATGGTGCGTCATTAGTATATAGTAATGGCGCACCACATGTCTGGTGCGCCATTAGTGTCCATATCATCTATAGCCCTTTTCCTAGTAGTGGGAGGGAGTACATATGCTGGAGACAACTCTTGTAAAATACTATATTAGTAGTAAGACACAGACATGCATATAGTTTCAACAAATAATTATGTACACTTGGAAAATAAGCTTTTCTTTATTCGAATCAACCATCACATTTGGAGAAATCATCACATTTGGAATCAATCATCACAGTTGGAGACATTAAAAGAAAAGGGGTATGGAAATCGAATACTTATTACAGTGGGTGGAGTAGCAGTACAGTAGGTCGATCGCCAAAGATGGATGATGATTACATAATTAAGTGAGGTATATGAAGTGGAAGGCTCTGAATTAATTAAAACGAGTTTATGAGATCAACCAAAGCTTTCACCTCAGTTTGGGAGTTAACTGCTTCATCTGCAGCTAATTTGAAGGCATCCATCCTCTCTCTAATCCCTTTGTCGTGCACAATCTTGTCGATGGCAGCCTTGATCTTCCCTCTCTCCAGGTTCTGCCCAGCCGCCGACGACGCCTCGATCTCCACTCCCACCTTCCAGACATCGCACACGTACCTGGCGTTGCTGAACTGGTCTCCGTGCAACGGGAGGCATATCATCGGCACGCCCTCCGACACGGCTTCCACCGTGGAGTTCCAGCCGCTGTGCGTGATGAAGGCGCCTACCGCAGGGTGGGCGAGCACCTCCACCTGCGGTGCCCAGCTGACGAGCCTGCCATGATCACGGATCTGCTCGTCGAGCCCGTCGGGCAGCTGGCCGGACTCGTAGCCGCGGATGAGCGTGGGCCTGACGACCCAGAGGAACGGCCGCTTGCTGGCGGCGAGCCCCCACGCCAGCTCCACGAACTCGTGCGGGTCCATGGCGGCCAGGCTCCCGAAGCTCACGTACACCACACTGCCTGGTTCCTGCGTGTCGAGCCAATCGAGGCACTCGCGGTCCGCCTGCGTCTCGCCGTACAGGCTGCTGCTGGTGTTGCCCGGCGGCGCCAGCTTGTGGAGAGGGGCGAGGGCGAAGACCGGGAGGGACTCCTCCTGGCGGATCGTGTCCAGGTCGTCGGCCTCAATGGCCCTCAAGGTGTTGAATATGAGGCCTGCGGACTGGCGCGGTGCCTCGATGGTGTTCCGGAGCAGGTCGGCGAAGCCCTGGAGGCTGGATGCCTCGAGCCGTAGCAGATCTTTCACACGGTACGGCGGCAGCTCCTGGACCAGATCCTCCCTGCGCGCCTCTGCACAGATCCATCCATCCATCAAGTCAAGACTTTGTTCTCCTGATAGCATGATGAATCATAATGCACAATACTAATCCTGAAATAATCTGCATACCTTGTACAGGCAGGTAGCCCTTCTCAATCAACATCGGGTACGCCATGTAAACCCGGTAGTTGGCGGCGCTGGCCGTCATGACGCCCATCGCCGGCACGCCGAGGGCGCTGGACACCGACAGGGCCTTGTACCAGGCGACGTCGGCGATGACGCACCGGACACCGGCGCCTTCCTCGGCGAGCGCCGCGGTCAGGCGTTCCTTGAAGGGCGCCTCGGAGTACTCGCTCATGGCCGTGACCATCCCCGCGATGTCCTCGGACGCCATCAGCTCCGGGGGCACGTCCACGCGCAGGGGCACGAAGCGGTAGTCCGCGGGGTACTCGGCCGGGTCGGGCGCCCGGAGCTCGGTGTGGAAGATGGTCACCGCGAAGCCGCGGGTGTGGAGAACGCTGGCGAGGCGGAGGAGGGGGGTGGCGTGGCCGTGGAACGGGAAGGGGAAGACCACCACGCGACGCCCGTCTCCGGCCATCTCCTCCCTCTCTGCTTTTTTTTTGTGTGTGTGTGTGTGCGCGCGCGTGTGCGTGTGTGGGGTTTGATGATGAAAGGACTAGCGAGGCTCTTAATGGCTGGAAGAGAGAAGGGTTACTCCCTACATATAGAGCTTAGGAGAAGGGTTCATCAATACTACTAGTTCTCATACCTAACTACCGCCACGCGTCGCCGTATGCATCCTTCTGATGCAAAGGCCGGGGCGGCCCCCTTTTTTTAAAAAAAGAAAAAGAAACTACCGCCACGCCACTTGTCTCCGTCGATGATAATGCGTCGCTCATCTGAAATGGATCCGAAATGGCCCATCCTCATGCATGAGCTCAGCTCTAGCCTTGGGTTCATCATTCCCACCCTAACAACCGCCACCTGTCCAATTCGCTTACAAATGCGTCAACGTCGATCAGCACCAGCCAATCAATTGCGTGGTCTTGATCGGGCATCATCCTCTCTTTAATATAATACATGCACTCCTCCTGCATGATTCGATTTTTTTTGCTCCTATTCGCACAATGATCAATGAGTAGTGGGTGACCATGTATACGAGTGGGTGACCATGTATAACTACTCCCTCATGCTCAAAATATGTTGCGTATTTTATAGTTATGATTAATGTTTATAAAATTTGATCATGTATATATATATATATATATATATATATATATATATATATATATATATATATATATATATATATATATAGACACACACACTGTCAAATTGATCTTTACTCTTAGGGCATGTTTGGGACTGCTCCGCTTCACAAAAATCGGTTTCGCTCCACTAAATTTACTTTGGAGCAGTTTCACCTAGAAGTTGTAGTACTATCAAGGAGAATGTTTGGCTGCCATCTAGCTCCAGCTTCAAGAATGAGATATTTGGTGGAAAGAATCTATTTGATTGGTTGAGGGGGGAGAAACGAAGGGGTATCCACTTACTGGTGGCAGTGGTGGGTAATTTCCACCCAAGTCCAGCTTCTAGAGTTTTTTGGAGCACCCCCTGAAGAGCTTCATAAAAAACTCGGAGCTGTATACCAGATTGTAGTTTTTTTGTGGAGCGGTATATTGTGGCGCTACCCCGTTTGGCTTGTGTTTTCTGAAGCGGAGCTGAATTTGAAGGAGCAGAGCAGTCCCAAACAGGCTCTTAAATTGGAGTTGGTGAAGCCATAGGTCGTCACTCGACACTTAACATTGGAAGCATCTGGACCGTCTATTTTGTATCTGATGTCATACAGATTCCGTCATAAACAATGGAAGATCTAAAAAAATCGCCGATAAACCAATAACCGGAGATTTGGTGCCAATTAATGGCTGACTAATTTTACTTCCTCGATCCCATTATATAAGGCTGGTAACAAGTACAATTAGCTATATCACTAGTAGAAAAGAGGGCAATGGTCCAAGCCAGGACAACGCATTAGTCCCGGTTCAATCCAGAACTGGGACCAATGGGGGCATTGGACCCGGTTCGTGAGCCCCAGGGGCCGGCCGGGCCACGTGGGCCATTGGTCCCGGTTCGTCTGGACCTTTTGGTCCCGGTTGGTGGCACGAACCGGGACCAATGGTCCTCGCTCCTGGCCCACCACTATTGGTCCCGGTTGGAAGCATGAACCGGAACCAAAGGCCGCCCATTAGTCCCGGTTCATCCCACCAACCGGGACTAAAGGGTTGGTCCTCGTTGCGGCTAGAGTTTAGTCCCATCTCGCCAACCGAAGGGGGCTCACACCGGTTTATAAGCCCCTCCCTCTCTGCCTTGTTGAGCTCCTCTCAAAATGAAAATAGATGACCTTATACAGGGAATTTGACCTAAATTCATACTGAATTTCTCTGAAGTCAGTAGAAATTTATTATGAATGTAGGTTTAATTTTCTCTATAAGCGCATCTATGCTCATTTTTTTAGTAAAGTTAATCACAACTATTTTTTCTTCTATTTATTTCTGAGTAGTTTTTTATATAGTTTTTTTTCTTTTCTGCTATATTTATTTTTTCTATTTATTTCTGAGTTGTAATAAGTCATTAAAAATAAAAAAGATTTTAGTAAAGTTAATCACAATTAATTTTTCTTCTATTTATTTCTGAGTAGTTTTTTATATAGTTTTTTTCTTTCCTGCTATATTTATTTTTTTCTATTTTTTCTGTGTGGTAATAAGTCATTAAAAATAAGCATCTATGCTCATTTTTTAGTAAAGTTAATCACAACTATTTTTTCTTCTATTTATTTCTGAGTAGTTTTTTATATAGTTTTTCTTTCTTTTCTGCTATATTTATTTTTTTCTATTTTTTCTGTGTGGTAATAAGTCATTAAAAATGAGCATCTATGCTCATTTTTTAGTAAAGTTAATCACAACTATTTTTTAGTAAAGTTAATCACAACTATTTTTTCTTCTATTTATTTCTGAATAGCTTTTTATATAGATTTTATTTCTGCTATATTTATTTTTTTCTATTTATTTCTGAGTGGTAAAAAGTCATTAATAATAAAAAAGAGGCGCAATGCTAGTTAATTCGCTTCAAGCCTTTCGAAATAGTGTAAACTGCACTGCACATAGCTCCGTGCATTCTACCCTATTCCTCAAGGCTTGAAGCGAACCAACGTGCAGGTGAGCATTGAGCCTGTTCTTCATCGTCTCTGCACTCAGGGCTTATAAACAGCTGTGAGTGCCTCTCGCTTGGCGAGGTGGGACTAAAAAACAGCTGCAGAAAGAATCAACTAAAAAACAGCTGCAGAAAATAAATAAGTAATTAGAAGGGTCCATTGGTACCGGTTGGTGGCTCCAACCGGGACGAATGCCCCTCTTTAGTCCCGGTTGGCGGCACCAACCGGGACCAATGCCACTCTTTAGTCCCGGGTGGTGGCACCAACCGGGACCAAAGGTCTTGGTTTCCCGCCCTTTGGGCTGCTGAAAAGAGGCCTTTGGTCCCGGTTGGTGCCACCAACCGGGACTAAAGGTGGCATTAGTCCCGGTTTGTGTCACGAACCGGGACCAAAGCCTTTGCTATATAAGTAGCACTTAGGAAAATTTCAGAACCGCATTCCCACTTCGATCTCTCCTCCTCCTCTCCCGACGCCGCACACCGTCCCCTGCCGCCACCTCGCCGCCGCCGCCCCGCCCCAACACCGTCACCGCCCCGCCCCGACG